>NC_057814.1:223159908-223167916 GCF_018294505.1 Triticum aestivum | reverse complement strand
CGCCCGCAGCCCCGCCGCCCCTCGCCGCCCTCGCCTGACCCGCCGGAGCCCCGTCCCGAGCCTCGTCGGAGGTTAGCCGGAGCCGCCGCCGTTTACCGTCCGTTTTTTTTAAAAACCACCCGGTTTATTTTTTTTCTTTTTTTTTGAAACCCTAGTTGTTTTTATATATAGATCGGTTTATTTAATTAGTGAACGTTCGCCGACCCGTTCGTTTTAACGAACGTGTTCGTCGGTTAGTCGCTGTTAACGAACGTCCGTTCGTTTAACTGTTCGTCAGTTTTCTTTTTCGTCGGATTTTCCGCGATTATTCCAGATCGTGATTTCTGATCAGATTTTCGTTTTCGTTTATCTTTTCGCTCGTTTATCGAAATCAGGCGATTCTAGCGCCTAGAGTTTCGTCTCGAAATTCTCTTTCCGTTTAACCCACTCAAACAAGTTTTTGCTACTGTAAAATTTGACCTAGATCCAGATTAGTAAATGAAGCTTGTTTCTTTCGCCATTTGACTTTCGTTGCTTCGTTTGATTTGATTCTTTTTGCAAACCGGAGTTCTTAAGTTGAACTTTCTGGTTAGATCGTTATTTGAGTTTTACCTGTGCATTTGATGAGTGCTTATTGTATGCTTGTTTGTTTGCGATAGAGTACCCGGAGTGCGCCACTTGCTACTTTGATCATACCTCTTTTACTACCCAGTTTTATTGCATTAGATCAACCCTCAAACATTGCATGGTTAGGATGTAATTAAATTGTGGGTATTGGGAAGTAGTTGAGGTAGTACCTATTGCCATGTTTATTATCAAACCTTGGGAGTTACTTCTACGTTTGCTTGTATTTTCTATGCTATGCTAGTAGACGTGGATTGGGTTTGAGAGATATTCACGATAGATGTGAGATTGTAAATTAATGGTTTACTTAAGGTGGCAACTAAAACTCACATCTGGGTGGATTGAGGCACCTGGAGAACCCAGTGTTGCCTGTTTTTCTAAGGATCGCCACCCAGGCTCAAAGTGATCATAAGATTATTCATGCTAGAAACTTCTGTGTGCAGCCACAAGCTATTATGGGCTCTAGCATAGTTGAGTAGGTTACATGATCTCTTGAAGAGGTGGGCTAGCAGATGTAGGGGAAAGTGGGTGTAACTGTCCACCCGGAGTAAAGAGTTATTGTTTCTGAAAGACTGTGTCTCGGTCATCCGTTTCTCAAACATCATGTAGTGCGAGAATCAAGCGGAGGCGATCGAGCCTTGTGGGGAAAAGTGCACAAACCTCTGCAGAGTGTACAAACTAATCATGGTTAGCCGTGTCCCCGGTTATGGACATCTTGAGTATCTAGTACTTGGATTATCATGTGAATCTCGTCATCATGTAACTTTAATTAATTTTGTTGGGTTAATGATGATACTTAATTGGGATTGAGATGCTGTCAACCATCTCAATGTTTAACAACCACCATGATAGTTAAATAAATTTATTCCTTTGCAGTAGGGAAAAATTGGCTTTTCGTAAAACTGTAACCATAGAGCCTTCTACCAGCCATATATGCATGTAGTATAGCATTATCATGTTCATTACTCTCTATGTGTTACATTGCCAGCATATTCCATGTGCTGACCCGTTTTCGGGCTGCAACGTTTTATGTTGCAGACTTTTCAGACGACGAGTAAGGTGCCTTAGGTCGTGGTCTTATACTCAGTGATGCCGTTGGAGTTGATGGACTCACTTATCTTCCAAGTCTTCCGCTGTTATCGTATTAGATGGCCTTAAGCCATATTTATCATACTTATTTCTCTTTTGAGATACTCGATGTAATAAGTGTGTGATTGCTACTCTGTTATAAATCCTCCATTTGTACTGTGCGTGTCAGCATTACTGATCCAGGGATGACACTAAAGCACAGAGCACAGGCTGTTTGAGGTCTGGTCGCTACAAAGGTGGTATCAGAGCACACGCTGACTATAGGACACGACCACTAAGCCTAAACCCTAGAACACTACTCTCTTCTCATTTCTGACTCCTCTCCACTTTCTACTCTTTTAGGAATGGCGGATGCAAGGAACAAGTTCATGCAACCGGATGAAGATACACCTTTTGGACGACAATTGAAGGAAGTCACTAAGTACCTAAACATCGGAATACCAAGCTTCATCGGGACCCACAATGCCACACTACCAGAAGAGGAGCGCTGGAAGATTCAAGTTCAAATTCATGGAAGGACGTTTACGCCAGTCACTGAGCCTATAGAGTTTTCCTTTGATGCACCAACCTGGAGTTTAGGGAAGAGCATGGCAGCCCACATCTCTATGGGACGCATTGGAGAAGTCTACCGCAGGGAGCTTAAGGATACTATCTATCAGATTTGTGGACGCCGGGATGAGCAATGGGAGATGATCAGCACCAAGAAGGATGGATCAATTGCAGCTTTCATCCAGGAGCAAAACCAACACATTCGTCGCCAGGAGAACCGGATGTGCTCAGACATGATATATCTGAAGAAGGCATTGACCAAGATCACGGAGTTCGAGGAAGAACTCAAGTCTACGCGCGATGGATATGAGGAGGAGATCGCCACGTTGTTGGAGAAGAACGGCGACCTGATACAGAAGATCGAAGTATTCCTGGGAGACCCATCACCTGGAGGAGAAGACGACGATTCTACTTGCCCGGATAACTACATCATCGTCGACGACACCGACTCAGACCCCAGTGAAGATGACTTTATTGATGAAGCTGGAGCAGATATCATGGAGTCTTCGACTGATCAAAATTTCTAGCAGACCACCAAAATCAGTAGTAGTATTCCCCCCATGTAAATAGTATAGTCCGAGCACTTTTGTAACGATAGCTAGATTGATTGTGTGCCTTGTTTGTTTGATTGAGTGATATTGATTGTGTTTTGTCTCATGAGCATATGGGTAGTGTTTTCCCTCTAGACCTCATTCTATTCTATATCTCATCTTTTCTAAACCTATCAGATGCCTCCGAGACGCGACACCGGATTTGTTTTCCCACCGGAGATCACTCAGTTGATTCAGCAGCAGAATGCCCTGATGCAAGTGTTAGTACAGAACCAAGGCAACAACAACAACAACAACCCACCACCACCACCTGTTGATCACTTAGCCCGTTTCTTGAGGCTAAATCCGCCGGTGTTTTCCAGCAGCACCGAGCCGATTGTTGCAGATGATTGGCTCCGCAAAGTTGGAAGGGAGTTGACCACTGCAGGATGCACAGATGCGGAGAGAGTGCATTTTGCCGCACATCAGCTTGATGGACCCGCAGCATCATGGTGGGAGAATTACACAGCCACACACCCTATTGACACTGTCACATGGGACCAATTTCAGCAAGCTTTCCGTACTGCCCATGTTTCAGCAGGAGCTATGGCTATGAAGAGGCGTGAGTTCCGCAACCTACGCCAAGGAGGACGCACCGTAGGCCAGTATGTGGAGGACTTTAGTAAGTTAGCACGTTATGCTCCCGATGACGTTGCTACGGATGCAGCCAAGCAGGAGAAGTTTCTCGAAGGACTGAATGATGAGCTGAGCATGCAGTTGATGGTAGCAACCTTCAACAACTACCAGGAGTTGGTGGATAGAGCTCTCATGATTGAAGGGAAGCAACAGCAGATTGAAAACCGTAAGAGGAAGTATGGACAAGGGAAGTACAATTCTGGAGCTCAGCAGAAGCCACATTTTACCCCGAAATCGGGAGGATAGTTTCAGCATACCCATGGAGGAGGTAGTTCGCACAACCATAATGGACCCAAGAATGGTAATGGGAATGGAGGAAGCAACGGGCAGAACCGTAATAACCCATCTACCGCAGCCAAGAGGGATCTGAGCCACATTACTTGTTTCAAGTGCCAGAAGACTGGACATTATGCCACTGAATGCCCGGAAGCCCAGAATGGAAATGGCAATGGAAGCTCTGGGAAGAAGCCTAACCCGTTCAATAAAGGACAAGTGAACCACGTTTACGTGGAGGAGGTTGAAGCACAGCCCGATGTAGTAATAGGTAAATTTATGGTTAAGTCATTTACTGCAATCGTTCTTTTTGATACTGGTGCATCGCATTCATACATATCAAGGGGATTTGTGGATAAGTATAAATTGCCCACCAAAGTTCTTAGAACACCTATGTTAGTAACCTCGCCAGGAGCAGAGTATATGGAAAGCCAAGGATGTTTTCAGATGCCATTGGCCATAGGTAGGCATGTTTTCCCCTCAGACCTAATAGTTTTCGAGTCGCAAGGTTTGGATGTGATATTGGGAATGGATTGGCTATCGATGTATGGAGGAAACATCGATTGCGCCAGTAAGACGATTTTGCTTACCACCCCAGAAGGAAGAAGGATTAAGTATGTATCCCGACATATGCCGAAGAGGACTCAGGTGAATTCCTTATCAAGAGTTGTACAGGAGGAAGTACCAGTGGTGAAAGATTACCCGGATGTATTTCCAGAAGAGTTGCCAGGCATGCCACCAGATAGAGACATTGAGTTTTTGATTGAACTTTTGCCAGGCACAGGGCCAATATCTAAGAGACCGTACAGGATGCCCGCAAAAGATTTGGAGGAGATTAAGAAGCAGATTAAGGAGTTACTGGATAAGGGATATATTCGCCCAAGTTCGTCACCTTGGGGATCACCAGTACTTCTAGTGGAGAAGAAAGATGGATCGTTGAGGATGGTCATTGATTATCGTGGATTGAATGAAGTGACCATCAAGAACAAGTACCCACTGCCAATGATCAATGATCTGTTTGACCGATTACAAGGAGCTAAGGTATTTTCCAAGATCGATCTACGATCAGGATACCATCAGTTGAAGATTCGAGAGCAGGATATACCTAAGACAGCTTTTACCACCAGGTATGGGCTGTATGAGTATACCGTTATGTCATTTGGTTTGACTAACGCACCTGCCTATTTCATGAACCTGATGAACAAAGTGTATATGGAGTTTTTGGATAAGTTCGTCATGGTGTTCATTGATGACATTTTGGTCTACTCAAAGAACGAAGAGGAGCATAAGGAGCATTTGCGTTTGGTACTTGAGAAGCTCAGAGAACACCAGTTATACGCCAAGTTCAGCAAATGTGAGTTTTGGCTGAAGGAAGTTGGATTCCTCGGACATGTTATATCCAGAGAAGGAATAGCCGTAGACCCCGCCAAAGTTGAAATAGTAACAAACTGGGAAGCACCCACGTCAGTTGGAGAAATCCGGAGTTTTCTTGGACTTGCAGGATACTACCGGAGGTTCATTGAGAATTTCTCGAGAATTGCTAAGCCCATGACAGAGCTGTTAAAGAAGGACATCAAATTCAATTGGACTGAGGAATGTGAAGCTAGTTTCCAAGAGTTGAAGAAACGTTTGGTTACATCACCAGTGTTGATTCTGCCACATCAACGCAAGGAATACGAACTATATTGCGACGCTTCACGTCGAGGACTTGGAGCAGTGCTAATGCAGGATGGAAGAGTTGTTTCATATCCTTCACGACAACTTAAACCCCATGAGAAGAATTATGCCACGCATGATTTGGAGTTAGCAGCCGTAGTGCATGCGTTGAAGACATGGAGACATTTTCTCATCGGAAACCATTGTGAGGTGTACACGGATCACAAGAGTTTGAAGTACATTTTCACGCAGAAGGAGTTAAATCTCAGGCAAAGGAGCTCATTAAGGATTATGATATGAGATTGCATTATCACCCAGGGAAGTCTAACGTAGTAGCTGATGCGTTGAGCCGCAAGAGCCATGTTAACACGCTCATGACCGGAGAGTTACCGAAATTATTAGCCGAGGATCTTCGCGAGCTATGTTTGGAGATAGTTCCAAGAGGCTATTTAGCAAGGTTGGAGATTCAGTCTACCTTGATGGAAAAGATCAGAGAAGCTCAGAAGACAGACAAGGAGATTGACGAGATAAAGGAAAGGATGAGCAAAGGTAAAGCCAAGGGATTTCGTGAGGATGAGCACGATACCTTATGGTTTGAGGACCGCGTTTATGTGCCCAATGATCCGGAGATCAGGAAGTTGATCTTGAAAGAGGCCCATGATTCACCGTATTCGATTCACCCAGGAAATACCAAGATGTATTTGGATTTGAAGGATACTTTCTGGTGGACCGGAATGAAGAAGGATATTGCGGAGTATGTAGCAGTTTGTGATGTATGTCAGAGCATGAAGGCAGAGCATCAGAAGCCAGCAGGATTGCTACAACCATTGCCGATACCCGAATGGAAGTGGGATAAACTAGGCATGGATTTTATCACGGGATTGCCCAGGACTCGTTCAGGCTATGACTCAATATGGGTTGTAGTCGATCGTTTGAAGAAAGTAGCTCATTTCATCCCAGTGAAGACCACTTACACCAGTGCTAAGTTGGCAAAGATATACATGACCAGAATCGTATGTTTGCATGGAGTTCCGAGGACCATTGTGTCAGATAGAGGAACCCAATTTACCTCGAAGTTTTGGAATCAGTTACATGAAACTTTAGGAACCAGGCTAGAATTCAGTACAGCCTTTCATCCACAGATAGATGGACAGACCGAGAGAGTCAATCAGATTTTGGAAGATATGCTGAGAGCTTGTGCGCCAGATTATGGATCTAGTTGGGACGACAATTTTCCATATGCAGAATTTTCTTACAACAACAGTTATCAAACCAGTTTGAAGATGGCCCCTTTCGAAGCCTTGTACGGAAGGAGGTGTAGAACACCATTGTTATGGGACGAAGTTGGAGACCGCCAGTTGTTTGGACCAGACTTGATTAAGGAATCAGAACAGAAAGTGAAGTTGATTCGCGATAGGCTCAAGGTAGCCCAGTCTAGGCAGAAGAGTTATGCGGATTCTAAACGTAAGGAGACAGTTCACAAAGTCGGAGACAGAGTTTATCTTCGAGTATCACCACTTCGAGGAGTGAAGCGCTTTGGAGTTAAGGGAAAGTTAGCGCCCCGTTTTGTAGGACCATACAGAGTTTTGGAGCGTATGGGAGAAGTTGCTTACAAGCTGGAATTGCCTGAAGGATTGTCAGGAGTTCATGATGTATTTCACTTTTCCCAGTTGAAGAAGTGCCACGCAGAGATGGCTGAGATACCACTGAGAGATACAGTGCCCCTGGAAGCGATTCAGTTGGAAAGTGATTTGACCTATGAGGAGAAACCAGTTAAGATTCTTGAGTATGCCAGCCGAGTCGCCCGCAGGAAGGTTATCAAGTTCTGCAAAGTTCAGTGGAGTCACCAAATTGAAGATGAAGCCACCTGGGAACGAGAGGAAGATCTACGGAAAAACCACTCTCACCTATTTTCTAGCCAACCCAAATCTCGAGGGCGAGATTCATCTTAAGGGGGTAGGTTTGTAACATCCCAAATTTTCAATTTGGAATGTTATACATTAGATCATCATTGCATAGCATATTTTATTTCATTTTGGCAAATCCTCGAAAATCCTAAGCAACTCAAGGACCCACGGAGAGAGTTGGGGATTTTTCCCGGTTTTCATATTTGATTTTTATCAAATAATAAAACGAGGATTTTGGTTTAATTATTTTTCTCTCCGAAAAATATTTCACATTAAAATAAATGAGAGGAGAAAATATGACTTCTCCAAAATAATTGAAATATTGGAGGAAAAATATTAAAATCAAATATTGGATTTTATTCGGGTTTTATTTGCAATTTTAATTGCATTAGAAAAATTGCACGTTTTCAAAACTGCATTTTTGGCCAAGAAAAATGTTCCTCTTGTTCTAATTATTTTAATTAGACGGTGAAAATTTGTTTTAGCATTTTTGGAGTTTTATTTATTTTTCTATGATTTTTTTAGATCTGGCGGAATTATTTAAAAAAACGCCGAGCGCGCCGACTGGGCCGAAGCCCAGCCGACGGCCCAGCATGCCCCGCGCCCCGTCTCCCTCTCGGGCACGCAGCGCCGCCACCGCCCGAGTCCCGCTCGAGCACGCCGCCGCCCGCCGCCTTGCCCCCTCCTCCACGGCACCCCCCTCCT
>NC_057814.1:223144058-223159346 GCF_018294505.1 Triticum aestivum | reverse complement strand
CCACAGCCCCGCCGCCCCTCGCCGCCCTCGCCCGGCCCGCCGGAGCCCCGTCCCGAGCCTCGCCGGAGGTTAGCCGGAGCCGCTGCCGTTCAGCGTCCGGTATAAAAAAAACAACCCGGTTTATTTTTTTCTTTTTTTTTCGAAACCCTAGTTTTTTTATATATAAATTGGTTTATTTCTTTCGGTTTATTTAATTAGTGAACGTTCACCGACCCGTTTGTTTTAACGAACGTGTTCGTCGGTTATTCGTTGTTAACGAACATCCGTTCGTTTAACTGTTTGTCAGTTTTCTTTTTCGTCGGATTTTCCGCGATTATTCCAGATCGCGATTTCTGATCAGATTTTCGTTTTCGTTTATCTTTTCGCTCGTTTATCGGAATCAGGCGATTCAAGCGCCTAGAGTTTCGTCTCGAAATTCTCTTTCCGTTTAACCCACTCAAACAAGTTTTTGCTACTGTAAAATTTGACCTAGATCCAGATTAGTAAACGAAGCTTGTTTCTGTCACCATTTGACTTTCGTTGCTTCGTTTGATTTGATTCTTTTTGCAAACCGGAGTTCTTAAGTTGAACTTTCTGGTTAGATCGTTATATGAGTTTTACCTGTGCATTTGATGAGTGCTTATTGTATGCTTGTTTGTTTGCGATAGAGTACCCGGAGTGCGCCGCTTGCTACTTCGAATCGCTAAGTTTCACGGATCATCAGCAAGGCAAGTAACACCTTGATCATACCTCTTTTACTACCTAGTTTTATTGCATTAGGTCAACCCTCAAACATTGCATGGTTAGGATGTAATTAAATTGTGGGTATTGGGAAGTAGTTGAGGTAGTACCTATTGCCCTGTTTATTATCAAACCTTGGGAGTTACTTCTACTTTTGCTTGTATTTGCTATGCTATGCTAGTAGACGTGGATTGGGTTTGAGAGATATTCACGACAGATGTGAGATTGTTAATTAATGGTTTACTTAAGGTGGCAACTAAAACTCACATCTGGGTGGATTGAGGCACCTGGAGAACCCAGTGTTGCCTGTTTTTCTAAGGACCGCCACCCAGGCTCAAAGGGATCATAAGATTATTCATGCTAGAAACTTCCGTGTGCAGCCACAAGCTATTATGGGCTCTAGCATAGTTGAGTAGGTTACATGATCTCTTGAAGAGGTGGGCTAGCAGATGTAGGGGAAAGTAGGTGTAACTATCCACCCGGAGTAAAGAGTTATTGTTTCTGAAAGACTGTGTCTCGGTCATCCGTTTCTCAAACATCATGTAGTGCGAGAATCAAGCGGAGGCGATCGAGTCTTGTGGGGAAAAGTGCACAAACCTCTGCAGAGTGTACAAACTAATCATGGTTAGCCGTGTCCCCGGTCATGGACATCTTGAGTATCTAGTACTTGGATTATCATGTGAATCTCGTCATCATGTTACTTTAATTAATTTTGTTGGGTTAATGATGCTACTTAATTGGGATTGAGATGCTGTCAACCATCTCAATGTTTAACAACCACCATGATAGTTAAATAAATTTATTCCTTTGCAGTAGGGAAAAATTGGCTTTTCGCAAAACTATAACCATAGAGCCTTCTACCAGCCATATATGCATGTAGTATAGCATTATCATGTTCATTACTCTCTATGTGTTACATTGCCAACATATTCCATGTGCTGACCCGTTTTCGGGCTGCAACGTTTTATGTTGCAGACTTTTCAGACGACGAGTAAGGTGCCTTAGGTCGTGGTCATATACTCAGTGATGCCGTTGGAGTTGATGGACTCACTTATCTTCCAAGTCTTCCGCTGTTATCGTATTAGATGGCCTTAAGCCATATTTATCATATTTATTTCTCTTTTGAGATACTCGATGTAATAAGTGTGTGATTGCTACTCTGTTATAAATCCTCCATTTGTACTGTGCGTGTCAGCATTACTGATCCAGGGATGACACTAAAGCACAGAGCACAAACTGTTTGAGGTCTGGTCGCTACAGTTCAGAAAGGATAACTTTGAGGTGGTTTTGTACCCTACCATAATCTCTTCGTTTGTTCTCTGCTATTAGTGACTTTGGAGTGACTCTTTGTTGTGTGTTGAGGGATAGTTATATGATCCAATTATGTTATTATTGTTGAGAGAACTTGCACTAGTGAAAGTATGAACCCTAGGCCTTGTTTCCTAGCATTGCAGTACCGTTTGTGCTCACTTTTATCATTAGCTACCTTGCTGTTTTTATATTTTCAGATTACAAAAACCTATATCTACCATCCATATTGCACTTGTATCACCATCTCTTCGCCGAACTAGTGCACCTATACAATTTACCATTGTATTGGGTGTGTTGGGGACACAGGAGACTCTTTGTTATTTGGTTGCAGGGTTGTTTGAGAGAGACCATCTTCATCCTACACCTCCCACGGATTGATAAACCTTAGGTCATCCACTTGAGGGAAATTTGCTATTGTCCTACAAACCTCTGCACTTGGAGGCCCAACAACGTCTACAAGAAGAAGGTTGTGTAGTAGCCATCATGCTCACACCTGAAAAACACAAATACTGCTCGAGCTGCTTGGTTCCAGCTGTCGGCTGCTCCTTGTGCAATTCTCTCGTTTATTGACTACATAGGTTGAAAATGGTGTGGGAACGTGATGTCAGGAAACCAGGAGAAAGCAAAAAAATATAGTTGTACATAATAAGGAGGCACTTGCGTACGTATGGCTATGGCCCTAGTAGGTCCCTACTGTCATCCAGTCAAAATAAAGTCATCTCCTGAATCCTCATGTTCGTCGACCATGTTGACAATGCTCGGCGCCACGGCGAGCGCAACAACTCAAAGGACGATGGAGAGGGCCTCGCGGGCCCTATGGATGGTCTGATACAGCGTCCGCTGCTCATTCAAGAAGCCAGGATCATCGGACACCTATGAGCACCTTGGAGGGACTGAGACGGCATGAAACGGTAAGGCCGCGCTTGGGAGCTCTGGTTTATTTCACACCTGTATTAAAATACAAGTGTAATTTACTCGCCATCGGAAACAACGCATAAAATATAGGCGTAATGAAACCGAGGGCCCGAGGTCTCTATGTAAAACCGGCGGGTTACGCGTGTAATTTGAGAGACCAGTGTATATTTTACTAGTCGAAATCGACCAACCAAGCGCTTCGCCTGAGACCATCTGCTTTTATTTACAAGCGTCAGTTTTACAAGCGGTTTTGGTTGGAGAACGTCGATCCAATCACGGCCTAAGATGATGAGTTGGTCGGAAGATCATATGGTTTCACCTCTAACCTACCCGAGTTGTCATATAGGCTATGAATGAAACATAAGACAATGAACTTCTTAAGCACAGAAACAACAGAAGAGGATGATCTTCTTAACATGCAAATCACGGGCATTGGATCAACATGCAAAACAATATGAAGCATTATTCTCAGGAGGCACGGTGAACAGCTCGTGATGCCGCATGCCACAGCATTCCAAGCTCAACTTTGCAATCAAACTCGAAGCCTGGCTTTACATAGAAAACATTCAGAACAAACTCTTAAAATACCTTACATAAGTCAACATTCATGTGACTATGCATCTCAGCAGAGTAAATATTTACTTCTGAACTGAAGACATGAATAGGAAAAAAACGATCGACGTTGCTCACAGCAAAGGGCATCCCACTCAAAAATATCGAATGCATGTCTTCTCGCTAACATCAATGAGCAAAAATTGACAAGGTTTTTCAATTCCAATATATTAAACTAATGTCATCTTGCTAACATCTGATTAAACTTTGACAAGCTTTTCCCATTCAAGTATGTAATGCCTATGATTATGGAACGGGCAGGGTTTGTCATCCGTTTGTCATCTGATAGTCCGGTGGCTCAAGGTGACGACGAATGATTAGAGAACCATTCGATGTATTATGCATGATGAAGTATTATGGAGGACACGAACCATCGGAACATTTTGTGCAGTTCCACTAAAATCAAGCTGAGCATCCCCGTGGATTTCGTATTTATATGCTGGAAGAAAACAAAGACACATCAGCACACATATGAATATTGGCCCCAGTGTCAACCCACCAATCGGTGGACTAACAAACTGAAAGTACGGTAAACAGATTACCATACCTAGATGCCCCATCATTGTTGCTTAGAATGACATTGACAGATTTGGAGTCCTCTCCTGGCTTCTTGTACTTGTTTGGGCACTTTTTGCCCAGTGCACTCCACGTGTTGTAGATTTTCCTATGCTCTCTGCAGACTAGTCATGTCACCAGCGTCTACTAATACTCTGTAAAGCTTCTCGATGATTCCTTGTGTAATGTAGCGCAAACAGTGACTGCTTCTTTCTACAAAGTGGTAAGACCAACTGGACCCGCTAATGCAGCGGTTTGCCTTAGAGACATTGGCTCCTTTTGTGCAGTTCAACTAAAATCAAAGTCGAAATAAAACCGAGCTTTAATTTTGATATCCCTGTAAGCAACAATAGGTATAAGGGAAACAATTACCGAGAAATAACGGTTGATGACTTGTACTCCCAGAAGAAAACATCTACTGATCTACCTTATCTTAATGGGAAACAAAGCAGGAGAGTAGCAATTCTCAGTCAGTGTGATTCATTCATATTAACTGAGACATTATCTTAACAATGCCTTGTTTCAACATGTATAAAGAACGACAAAGCAGAAAAGTACCATTCCTAAAACAATGCGACTGATTCATTTTAACAGAGACATTATCTTAACAATACCTTGGTTAAACATGTAGAAAGAACTACAAAGCAGGATATACCATTGTAAAACACTGTAACTGATATATAATAACAGAGACATTATCTGAACAATACATTTCTTAAACATGTACTCCGGCCGATCCCTAACAGAAATGGTACTCCCGCCGATCCCTAACAAGTGTTGCAGTTTTGAACTAAGATTCAGTAGTTAATTCTGAGGAAAGTCAGTACTGACCTTTCAAAACCAAGATTTGAAACAACTCGTGAGGAAGACCTGAGAGAGATCTCAACACATATATGGAAATCCGGTCTCATTTTGTGCAGTTCCACCAAAATTAAGCGAAGCAAAATGTCGCAATAGCAACAAGTTGAATAGATATCCCTGTTTTAACAGAGGCAAAAAAGGAAGCAATTACTGGCCAATAAAGGAGGATGAAACATGCGGCCACAAAAATGGTAATCCCGCCAATCCCTAACAAGTGTTGCAGTTTTGAACTAAGATTCAGTAGTTAATTCTGAGAGTGGCATTGCTTAATTTTACCAGCGGCATTAGATTAACAAAAAGCATAAACAGTTCCATGGGAGAGTGGGCGCAACAACAACATGTGCTTCCATCTACTTATAAAGGGGGTGATGCAGAGTTTGTTGCAACAAAGCAACAAGCATCATGTCTGGATTGGTACCATTTTTGGTCACTACTTAATGGGAAAAGACAGCAATACAGTAGCTTCAATTCAACATTTATTTAAAACAGTACCAATACAAGTAGCACAACATCTCAAAGTACACTGCACAATCATGTGGATGAAGGCCTGTACTAACCTTTCATGAAACGACAAACATAAAATACGAATCTGCCAACACGAATAGGAAATCCAATCTTGTTTTGTGCAGTTGCACTGAAATCAAGCAAAGTCGCCGGTGTGACATTTAAGTTTGCTATAGCAACAAGTTGAATAGATACCCCTGTTTTAACAAAGGAAAAAAAGGAAACAATTACTGGCCAATAAAGGAGGATGAAACATGCGGCCACAAAAAGGAGCATATACCTTATCTTGATGGAAAACAAAGTATAGGACAGTAGCATTTCTGAAACGGTTGCATTGATTCATATTAACAGAGAAATTCTATTAAAACAGTTCATTAGTTAATTCTAAGAGTGGCATTGCTTAATTTTACCAGCGCCATTAGATTAAGAAAAAGCATAAACAGTTCCAGGGGAGAGTGAGCGCAACAACACCATGTGCCTCCATCTACTTATAAAGGGGGTGATGCAGAGTTTGATGTAACAAAGCAACAAGCATCATGTCTGGGTTGGTACCATTTTTGTTCACTACTTAATGGGAAAAGAGAGCAATACAATAGCTTCAATTCAACATTTATTTAAAACAGTACCAATACAAGTAGCTCAACATCTCAAACCACACTGCACGATCATGTGGATGAAGGCAAGTACCAACCTGTCATGATGCACACAAGATCACGTAAGAATCTGCAAACACGAATAGGAAATCCAATCTTGTTTTGTGCAGTTGCACTGAATTCAAGCAAAGTCGCCCGTGTGACGTTTAAGTTTGCTATAGCAACAAGTTGAATAGATATCCCTATTTAACAGAGGCAAAAAAAGGAAACAATTACTGGCCAATAAAGGAGGATGAAACAAACGGCGACAAAAAGAAGCATCTAACTTATGTTGATGGAAAACAAAGTAGGACAGTAGCATTTCTAAAACAGTTGCATTGATTCATATTAACACGGACATTCTCTTAAAACAACATACGTTAAGAATGTAATTTACTTTTAACAGTGGCATTGCTTCAATTTTCCAGCAGCATTCTTAGATTAACAACAGCAAAATAGTTGTATGGGACATGGGACATGCCTGCACCATGTGCGTCCACACGTATAAATGGGTGATGCAGAGTATGTAGCCAAGCAGCATATCTGCGTTGGTCCAATATTTGTTCTCTTTGAACCTTTTTCCTATGTGAGGGCAGCAAATCTAGTCCTGCACAAACTACCCGACCCCCCAGTTTCTTTCCCTTTTCAACAAAGAGACCAGTTCCTTACAAATGTGTGTACTGGGTTACCCCCTTTTCCCTTTTCGACCAACAAAGCGGCTGGATAGCTAGTCTATACAACTTTTCCTCCCTCCTTTCCTCATTGAACCACGTCCTAGATTCATGCTCCACCCCACTGCACCCTTCTTTCCTCTTTGAACCAAGACCTAGATTCGACTACAGAATCGAAAAAGATCCGCATGCAGCTAGAGCAATGACGGTTTCAAAGAAACTTATACCTTAGGGTCGTTGGGATGTGGCAAGGCGTGCGGCGGGAGGCCGGATCTGCCCACACTATGTACGACAGCGACGAAGAAGGGGTCAGTGGCCCTCCCGCACAAGCGCTGGGTGAAAGAGAACAGCGCAGCCGGCAGTGGATTGCCTCCCTCGCCGAAGGCGATAGAGTGAACGCTACACCTCCTCCCCTTCCCGGTGCGACGGAATCCGGACGCCTCCTTCACCAGCAGTGAGGGGAGAGAGAGAGACAGAGGCCATAATGTAGTCTTGTTTAGATCCGGTGAAGAGGGTGAGAGACTGTGAATACAACAAACCCTAGCAAAGGAACGCTGAGCCTCCAGCGTGTGTGTGTCTATATATATATATATATATATATATATATATATGTAGTGCGGCGAGAGTGTGGAGAGTGCAAACCCTAGCGAACAAGCGCTGAGGCTCCAGCTTATATTGTGTACTACATATATACTGTATTACGGACTGAGCTCTGGTGCCTTAACTGCACCTGCCTTTGGCTATATGACAGGTGGGCCAGCCACATTTTGGGCCCACCTGTCATACACCCAAAGGCAGGTGCACTAAGTCAATGAAGATGCGTCCATATAGTACTCGTGTATACTACTAATATATAGCGGAGTGGTTTTCTTATTCTCTCCATAACAATCGTTTTAAATTGTGTAAGTACCAAACGAAACTCTTTATTTAACGTACCAGTGAAGAAAACTGCTAGTACTTCCGATGAACTAAACGATCCCGCGTCCTGGTCACACTTCATGTCCTTCACGTGCGGTACACTACCCTCCCTTAAGTGAACAACCACACATGCGCCAAATTATCGGAAACATGTGAGAGTGTGTACAAATAAAGAACTTTAATTTCAATTATAGGAAAGGTTTGAGAGTATGTACAGTTTGCCCTCTCTCAATAATTATGGTTTGTTGTGTTCGGCCTAAACTTGGTCAAACTTTACAAAGGTTGACCTCAGTCAAATCTAATATGCGGAGTAAATAAAAATGGAGGGCTACTACGTCCATCTGGGTTTTTAGTCCACACCATTTTTTAATCAAAGTTAATAGCTGGACAAATAAAATTACAGGGGTGCTGAAGACAAAGTTGTGAGAAGGCTTAGAAATCAATACAAAACTTATGCTCTTAGTACCAACGTCGATCCTTCTTCGAGGAAACATTTGGTTCATAGCCAATTGTGTGATAAAATTGCACCAACGTGAAAGAGGACTGCGTCTCCAATGCAACCAAGCAAAGAGCACTGATGGAAGACAACTTCTTTTTCGCCAAAAATCGACCAGCTTCACCAGCCAACGCAACCATGAGGCGCAACCATGAGCATCGATAGGTCATCGTGGTGATGCATCATCCATTTGGCATCAAGTTTGGGTGAGGCACCTATGAAGTTTGACAAATGCTCACGGTGGTCTGTCTCTTCTCATTAATCAAGCTCGAGGAAGGAAGAACCACATGGCAGAGGACAGTGAGGCGGAACAACAATGGCCATCAAATTTTGTGCAGTTCCACTAAAATTGAGGAAGACATGCCCGGGTATGGAGATACGCATCGCTATTTGCAAAAATATGAAAAGGGGATATAGTGTTGTTATTAATGAAAAGTACACCAACAAACAGAAGCATCATGATTATCTTGATGGGAACTAAACCAGGATACCCAAGAAAAAAAGCATTTCTTCATTTAACCAGTGATAGTATTAGATTAGCAGTAGCAATAGAGCATATGGACAATGACCACACAACCACCATGTACTTTTTGTCGAAACAACATGTATACCTCCACCGAGGCATTAATCAGGACAACTTTTCGAGTGGCATTTCCTCTATAATAGTAGGTGACGTTGGACCAGGCGATGAACTCTAGCTACTATACATGGGTAGCTGGGGAGTAGTCCCATAGAAGAAAACCCGCATGCAGCGACCTGGGAGCTGGACCAGTACAAGAAGTTATACCTCACGTGGGCGAGATGTCGCTTAGGCGGGCGGGCGGGATCTGCCCACACGACGGCAGTGAACAAGGGCGCGGAGGACCTTCGTTCGCGCCAGCGCCGGCTCCGAGAGGACGGTGCACATCGGCTTCCTCCATCGCTGATGGCGACAACGTCAACGCTGCACCTCCTCACCTCCCGCAGCGGACGGGATTCGGCCGGATCTGTGACCACCGGTGAGGAGAGAGATAGAGTGGACAATGTCATCTTGTTTTGATATGGAGAGGGCGAGAGAGCGAGACGCGAGAAACCCTATCAAACAAGAGGCTATATATACAATGGAGTAAAAAAATCTCTCCATAGCAGTGGTTTTAAATAGAATACGCGCGTTCCTGGAAAAAAGAAACGGAAACTGACCAAGAAAGAAAACTCGATCAAAAACACGCCCCCGCTTCCAGGTCGCGAGAGTCGTCGCACACACACACATAGACATAGACATGCATATCCGTGTTTAGGTAAAATTCCATCTCCATCTCCAATCATATTTGTCCAACTGGCACATTATTTACGTTGTTAATTATATACGCAACAATATTAATGTACAACATCTCTTGTTTGCGGGCGTCCGGACCGCTGCCACGACCGCTCCTGACCAACCCGAACCCTCTTCATCACCCGCGTGTGCTTCCCGCCCGAAACGGTCAGTGTCGCATTCATGCCCGGACTGAGCGGACGTGACCTCTCACTGGCGCCGGCATTGAAGCAGCACGCCGGCCGAGAGAGAGTCGCCGACGCGGCTTCCCGGTGCACGCGACTGCTCCACGTTCAAAGGTCGCAATGGACGGCCACAACATGCATGTAAAAAGTTCTTCGGAGTCCGTGCTACAGCTAGCTGTCCTCCCCAACTCGTCAATCTCTTCCAGTAGTGCTAGTACTCCATGGCGCGATCCATCGACAAGCAGGCGGGAAAGTTATCATATACTCGGTTTGCGGTGAGTGGCATGCTGAGCAACCGTGTGGGGTGGAGCCGTGGAGGAGGGTGAGACACGAATGCGACAGACGTGATTTAGACGTTGGTTTTGCTCGATGGCGCGATCCAACGAAACGAAACGTTGGTTTCTCTCCGTTTCCATTTTTTCTCCGGAAAAATGAAACTTTCCACTCCATTTTCATTCCTACTCCAAGGTTGCCCTGTCACAACATTCCATCAAATACAAAGGAAAACTAACACGCATGCTGATGCATCTCAATGATTCACAGATCATAACCAATTTTTACTTCACAACTAAAGACAAAAGTTGTGAGAGCGTGTACAAAAGAAAAACTACTGATGGGGTCACTACGACTTAAACCTAAACCCTAAACAGGATTTAATTTCCTAGCTAGGTAGAACCTGTCGAAGGAAAGACGGCTGGCACCCTCGGATCATATGATGCTGTTGTGCAGTTCCACTAAAATCGAGCTGAGCATCCCTGATGGCATAGATATTGAAGAAATGTGATTAGAATAATAGTACTGGCACTAGTTCATGAGATATAAACTCATCACAAATCGAAGCCGGTAGAAGTAGAGAAAGATCGACATGGAGATGGAGCTACGTGGGGAGTTGCGGCAGTGGAGCAAGCCGGCTCCAAAAGGAAGATGTACTACTACCTGGGACGTCGGGCTGTAGCTAGAAGGGCGGTTGGGACGCACCGACTATGGGTTTTCTCCCTCGCCGATGTCGACCGCGTCTACGCAGAACATTGTTCCCTTCCCCCCAGCGGTGGGATCAGGCCGAATATGTGACCAGCGGTGTGGCCACCGTCGTTTTATGCTTGTGAGGAGAGCAACGCAAGCAAGCAGGCTTGTAGCTTAGGCTCCTGCTAGTGTATATATAGTGGTTTTCTTTTTCTCTCCATATCAACCATTTTATATTGCGTACGTGTCATTGAAGAGTGAAATGATGGTTCTTCTTCCGACTAACTTACTGTGTGATTTGACTGCTCATTAGTGGCCCCTACACGTACTCCCCATACGTGTATTACCGTTCCCGAGTCTCACTTGTACTTATCTGTATTTTCTTGCATGACACGTAGACAGGATGCACATAGAGGAATTTTACTGCATGTTGTTACGTAGTACTATACTAATAGTACCTACTCCCTCCTTCCGGTTCACTACTAGTACTCCCTCCGTCCTGGCTTATTGGTCCCCTTTGTACTCAATTCATGGGCTCGTTTTCCTCAAGAAATTGTCTTTACGACGTAGTATATCAGGAATGCATGCGTGAACAACGAATGATGAAACCTTGCATGCAACATTTTGACAAAGCATTGACTTATGAACATGTGAATGTGAGGGACTACAACCTCGTGCATGCATGCAACAGTCACACGTCCACATGGACGCAAAAACACGCGCGACGCCCTAATGCATGCATGTCCGAGCACACGACAGAACACACACGGTCACGCTCAAGTGCTCAACCTACACGTGCATGCACACACATACTCAGCCAGTGTGAGATAGTGACCGTATAAACACTGGAAAATATATATATTGAGTGCAATGAGCGTATTATAAGTCCACTGACCATATTTTTACAAATATACAGTGATAGACAGTGTATTTATCTCGTTTGAAATTAAGCCATATTAACCGGAAAGGAGGCAGTATGGACTAGCATTACTTTGTTGTGTCCCGTCAACTTGTCGAACAAGGAGAAGCTTGCAGGATGGGAGAAGCTTGCGCGCGGTGGCTCACATGACAAGGAGAAACTTTTGACTAATGCAAGCTCTCCCTCGCTCAGGCGCTGGACGTGCAACAGTTAATTCGGTGTCAGATTACTAGAAGCATACACTATACTAGTACTATTATTGTTCGACTTCCCGAAGAGGCGAACAGCCAAGCACAAAGTTTACTAGTACTACTACTACTACTATAGAGGTATGTACTATACTACTAGGAACCGGATGGAGGAGCGTCTGCACTCTTATTATATTTTAAAAATGTGATAAAGCAATCTTCAACACATTTGGTTCTCTTCGAGGGTTCTCGCATGTGATAATGGAAGTCGATTGCATGGAACACTCGCCACAATTCTCGCTTAATTCTGGCTCCTATCCTGTTACAAATAGGAGCGCTCGGTAATATTTCCTCTTTTTTGTTATTCATCCTGTAAACAGGTCAGCAAACCTTGCGGCGCATCTTTGTGCGAACCGTGCTTGCTGCACTTTGAATGTGGCCGAGAGCTGGCTTGATGAAACACCTCGCTTCCTTCTTTTTTTGTGGGGTACCTCGGTTCCTAGTGACCAGTCTCTTGGCTGATCGTCCCAATAATGCATATATATGAATAAAGCTCTCTCATTTACCCGCAGAATAGATTAAGCCATATTAACCAGAAAGGAGGGAGTATGGACTAGCACTACTTTTTGGTGTGTCCCGTCAACTCGCAGAACAAAGAGATGCTTGCAGGACAAGGTGAAGCTCGTGTACGCCTTTTGACTAATGCAACCTACCCTCGCCCAGGCGGTGGACATGCATCAGTTCATTCGGTGTCAGATTGCTCGAGGCATACACTGTAGTACCCAACATGCGGAGTACCATCATTGTTCGACTTCACGAAGAGGCGAAGAGCCAAGCGCAAGGTTTAGTAGTACAAGTAGTACTACTACTAGAACCGCATGCTGGAGCATTTGTACTCTTATTTTATTTTAATCTTTGATAAAGTACACATTTATTCGGTAGAAGGGCAAAAAAGGCAGCCCAATAGTATAGTATTAAAAAACATCGAACATGTAATGATGATATCGATCAACCATGCTCGAATATATCTTGGCCTCCATGCGAGTCCGTCTGTGTGTTCTCGCTCCTCGTCTCTCTCAAGGAACGGCAGGTAGGCCATTTTGCCATCAATTGAGATCGGTTTGCTCACACTCCGGTCCCACATGTCAGTGATATGCCAAGAGGAGGTGCGTTGACTGACTGTCCATACGCATACTTGGTTTTGCACCTTCATACTACTCCTCCCTCCGTCACAGTTTACAAGGTGCGCTACATTCTAATGCATTTCCACCACCAGAGAGACTTTAGATGCGTTTAGTTTAATGCTCAATTAATTAGGGCGTGATAACCGCAATCAAGTCCACAATTTTCTCTCGATGTACTACGGAGTGGAGTAAGTGCATGCATGTGTGTACCCGGGGTGCAAGCACTGCATGCATGTGTGTATGCATTATTTCCTCTAGTAATAGACGCCATGCTATAACTACCAATGCTATTTTTCAGGCCGATCGCTAGTCGCCTTGGTCCCAGAGATTTTTTCTTTTTTTTTGTAGCACGCTCTATAAACAGTGACAGATGGAGTAGTATGAGCGGATTCAAAGAAGAGCATATTGATGGTTGCTTCTTCCGAGCAACTTACAGTGGGAAAGGCGGGGCTTATGATTTTACTGCTCATTACTCACTATTAATGCGGCGCAACGACCAGGCTGAGTCTCCCATGCGGTTGTGCACTACTCCCTCGGTTCTTAATTATACTCCAGAGTATTTGTCTTTCTAGAGATTTCAACGAGTGACTATGTACGAAGCAAAATGAGTGAATCTACACTCTAAAATAAGCCCATTTGAAATTTGTAAAAAGACAAATATTTAGGAACGGAGGAGTATAATTTTGTGCATGGCACATGGACCCGGATGCTGAGAGGCTTCTGGCACTGCTATCAAGCTTCCAGCATTTTGTTTACATAATTGACGTACTATACAAATAATTTTCCAGCGACATGAACTTGTACAATGCTCTAAGCTTTCAGCTTTTGTTTCGTGTGTCCTGCCATCGATGCTCTTTCGGAAACAATAAAAAACTAACTTCCTTGCTAATGCATCTAAATGATTAGCAGATCAGAGCTAATATTTACATCACAACTGAAGATAAAGTTGTGAGAAGGTGTTAAATTGAAATTGATCCATACTTTCATTGGCAGCAACGTGCCCCCCAGCTCTGTCTAAATCACCAAGGCATGTTGGGGAAAAAGTAGCTATCTGGAGCATGCAACATTCCGATCATTTTGTGCAGTTCCACTAAAATAGAGTTGAGCGTCCCTGTTCCAAAGATATTAAGTGTGATTACGATAATAGAGGACTGCTGCTGAAACAATAAACACACAAATAGAATCCGGTCACCTTTGCAGTCTATCTTAAGACTAACTAGTTGGAGAAGATTAAGCAAATAGTTGGAGAAGATTAGGCTTGGATTTGGATGAGGAGGATAAAGCAAAACCAATCTCCCTTTGTGCAGTCGCACTGAAATGTAGAGACGTTGCCCGTGTGACATTTTAGTACAACTTCATAAAACACTCTTAAGAAAAAAGTGATTTGTGCAGTTCACCAAAAGGTCACAATAGCAACGAGGTGAAATGGATAGCCCTGTTTGCAAAAAAGAGGTAGAAAGGAAACAATTACTGGCCAATAACAGTTGATGAGACATACAACGACAAAAAAGAAGCATATTCCTTGTCCTAAGGGAAGATAACAACACGGTTGTGTTTGTCTAAAACGGTGTGAGGACGAGATTGCAATATGGAAAGTACGCCGGACGAGCTACATTTTGGGCAAAGAACTATGGAAGATCCACATGCAAGATTTTCCACATGCAGCGACATGGGAAGACGGGCAGTGGAGCAAGGCCAGAGGGGATACCTGGGGGTCGTTGGGATGTAACTAGGTGAGCGGCGGCGGGCGGGGTCTGCCCATACTGTGGCAACAAGCAGGTGGCATAGGCCCTACCGCGCCGGAGCTTGGTCAGAGAGAACGGCGGGTACCGCAGATCGGGACGTGCTGCCTCGGCGCCGTCGAACGGAGAAATGATGCACATCCTCCCTTTCCGTCGGCGGACGGGATGCAGCCAGATCAGTGACCAACGGTGGGAGAGAGAGAGAGGCCACCGCCGCCTTGTGTGAGATACTCTGAAGAGAGACAAGCCCAGGCAGGCAGGCTCCATTGTATATAGTGGGGCGGACTACCTTTTTCTCCATAAAAATCGTTTTATATTCTGTGTACGTGCCATTGAGCGATATAACTTTATTTAAAAATAACGCGCCAACGCATCAAGTCGAACTTTGTTTCATGCACGCGTGATACACGACCTCCGTAGGTAAACAACCACTACACGCGTTCAAATTAGCACATGGGCTGCCATTTTCGTACAGAAATGAGCTCCACCGTGTACCCACGCGGGTGTGGTTGGGCACGAAGCGTGAGTACATGCACCTATTCTCTTCGTGTACGTACACCACCTACATGGGGTTGTGTGAGAGAGATACAAACGTACAGAGATATAGTGTGTGGGTTC
>NC_057814.1:223140306-223143803 GCF_018294505.1 Triticum aestivum | reverse complement strand
ATGTGTGAAATAGAGTCCTGGATATATCATATATATAGGGGGGCGATCCACGAGAAGAGAGTGGAGGTATCATCGGCTTGAGGTATCCATAGAATTGAAGAGAGGGATGATGTGTGTGTGCACGCGCGCGATCGATAAAGAGTGCCATCGAATTTGTGTGTGCCCACGTCAAAGATATAGAGTGGCTGGCCTACTAGAATGTGAGAGGGGACAGGTGCATTTTGTCTCTGTGGCATGGATACCTACCTACAGCGCTCGACTATTGGTGTGTGGTGGGGGGAGGCCTAATTAATTATAGAGGTACAATGGCTGGTATATGTGTGGAGGAGGAGAGCGGCCTACCTTATGTATTAAGGGAGATCGATCGACATCCATGCATATGTGTCGGAGAGGAATAAGGTTGGGAGAGAGACAGAGCTAGAGTGCTGGAGGGGTGGTAGTGGAGTTGCTTCTAACAAATGGTGGGAGTCTGGGAGAGGCTTACTAGGCAAACGGAGGGCACGCCCGCAATATCAATAAGAGAGGGGATGGCTACCCTGTCTGTGCACGTGCGTGCGAGAGACGGGTCAGGAGGCATGCACGAATGATGAGGGGGGACGATATGGCTGTGGTAAGCAGACATAACTACATAGGAAGATCAATCATCCTTTGTCAGAGAAAGGAGAGACATAACTTGTGAGGTACGTCGATCGATGGGTGGGGGGGAAATAGTTAAAGTCGACCTAGGTATATGTAGGGAGATCAATCGGTATACATGCATGTATGTGTTAGAAGCAAATAAGGCCCGGGGAGAAGGATAGAGAGAGAGGGATGCATCTAGGAGGTGGTGCGAGAGGCAAACTATATTGAGGGGGAAGGAGTGTGCGAGTACGAGATCAATGAAAAGAGTGGTGGGAGTGAGGCATGGACGGTGCGAAGAGAAGAGGGGAAGTTTGTGTTTGTGGTAGGCACACCTGGCTAGAGAGGCATATCGATCGATGTGTGCCGTAAAGAAGGAGCTGGGGGGCCAACGCACACCGTGGGTGAACTGCCTAAAGTGAAAAGACGAATTTGCGCGATGGAGCTAGAGAATGCTGAGGGAGGGTGAGAGGGATGTGGGGTGTGCATGCACGAGAGAAAGTTAGTGCTAGCTACAAAGATAAGAGGATTGTGTGGGTGTAAAAGACGAATAGAGATCATGATTCATTATAAAAAGCGAATTCGGATATTTGAAGAATTTATCATAGTGTTTTAAACCGACGCATGCGCGAATATATATAACGGTGATACACATGGTATGGTTATGAACATGTTATACTACATATAATATATTTTATCTCTACTCTTATTAAAACAGAGTTGTTGATGATGGTGTTCCTTCCATCCTGCAATATAGGCCGTCGGATTTATATTTGACAGATAGGAAGGAAACTATGGCAATTTTGAAAAAAGATACCCACACCCCTCTCCATATTTGCAAATAAGGCATCCCCTTGATCATGTTGATGTTCCGTGGAACGCATGGGCATCTTGCTAGTACTACATATAATATATAGAACATTAATTATAATTTGGGCTAATGTGTGGCTTTTGCAGCTCAGGGCTAAATACTTGTCATAATGTAGGGGGTGGGGCACTATACCTTGTGTGGTAAACACGGTGTACGTATGGAACATGGTTTAGATTATGAATATATAGTTAGACATCAAATGTACTATTATTTGGAATCAACATCAAGTGTATTCAAAAAATTGAATTCGAGTTCATATAGTACACATATTTCATATCTATCTCCATAGTAATCATGTGGTGTGTTGTTAATGTAATACACGAATGATGGTTGAAGTTGGCAATAATCATGATTGTAGATTCTTATTGAAATAGAGAAACGAATTCAAATTCAGTTAGAATTGCAGCGGTAGTATAGACATTTGGAATGCACTAAAATGTTGGCATGAGTAGGTTACATGCATTATACAGCAAGCGAAAAAATTTAATTGGACATAACATGGATCCATACTCCCTCCTTCCATCTATATAGGGCCTAATGCGTTTTTTAAGACCGCCTTTGACTATTGACAAGATTAATAGTACATGACATGCACAATGTGAAAATTATATCATTGAAAGCTCCTTTCACACACGAATTTAACGGTGTGCTTTGTGTAAGTTGCATGTCATATATTATTGCTCTAATATTTGTTGGTCAAATTTAGCCTCAAAAAATGCATTAGGCCCTATATAGATGGAAGGAGGGAGCCGCTTTGAATAGCATTTGTATAGTAAAATGGGACAAGACTCTCTCTTTGTGTGGTGTGAATAGTTTATTTTTTGTTTTTTTCATTGAGGGAAGTGCGAATTGATTTGGTACATACTACAAGTACAATATTACACGTTAGGCTTGTCCCTAAAATTCAACCAGCGCCTTGTTATATCCCGAAAATTCAGATATCGTGCTCCCAAAACTGGCGCCTTCACAACCCGCGCCTTGCTATCTCGAAATTACAGCGCGCGCGAAAACTCCGTCCAGTTGCCAAATCCCGACAGGCGAAATCCCCCTTCTAACCCTGAGCCGAAAAGGCTGCTAGTTCAAATCGGTGGGGGTACTTTCGTAACACACCCTACATTTTGGACAAGCGCGCCCCTAAGTCATGGTTCCCCGTCACATCGCCTCCTTTTCGCCATTCGAAATCTGGCCGCCATAACCTCTCCGCTCCAGCCGCGAAACACCACCCTCCTCCGTCCGCCACCTCACCGCTGCCCAGTCGGAGCCTCTTCCCCGACGATGTCGTCCACCGCAACATGTCGACGTCCCTCATCCGCCTCCCCGAATGAGGATCCGTCATCCAGCCCGTCGTCCCGCCGGTTCAGCCATCCCGTCCTCCACCTCCTAGGAGCTGTTTCGACGATTGCCTCGTCTATCGCAGCTGCGCCACCGAAACCGCAGCATCCTCACCGACTCCTCGGACAAAGACGAGGCCTACTCGGCGCCACCAAATAGGTTGTACACTCATCGCATCGCACCTTCTCCTTAACTCGTCCTCCCGGCACCGACGGTGCTCCATCCCGCACCCCCATGGAGAGGCTACCTCGAAGCCGGCGCCGCGGGCGACATCTCCACGGCAGCTCTCCCCAGTGCGAAGCCCCTTCGGCGGCGGCGTCCATACCAGCCGGATCTGCTGCTGCTGCTCCAGCTGTCGCTCGGTCGCCCGCGCTGCTGCTCTGGCTCTCGCTCGCTCGCTCGCGCTGCTGCTGCTGCTGCTCCAGCTCTCGCTCGCTCGCTCGCGCTGCTGCAGCTGCTCTCCCCCTCGCTCGTGCTGCTGCTCTGCTCCAATTTATCTACACTTCAGTCGACTGAATCGACTATTGGGTCAGTCGATTTTCAGGGGGTGGGGGGTCTCGCCAGAGTTAAGGAAGAACCGCCCGCAGCGGGGAGGGGTGCTCGCCGGAGAGGTACCCCACTATCTATCTTAGGGTTCTGGGTGGGGTGCTGCTCGCCGATGGTGGGGGCGCGGTGG
>NC_057814.1:223088280-223139942 GCF_018294505.1 Triticum aestivum | reverse complement strand
GACCGGCGGTGGGGAGTTCTTTCGGGGCGGCGAGGAGGCACGGGGTTCGGCCGGTGGTGGCTGGCGGCTCAGGGGGGTGCAGGTTGAAGATGAACTGCATGCCCTCACTAAACTACATGTCAAGTGCCTCTCTGCTACCATTGCGTTCATTTTCGACAGTAACATTCAGATTCCACAGTAAATTTCAGTTTCGACAGTTAAGTTCAGAGTCAACAGTTTTTACCTCATGTGTTGTAGTCAGGTGGTTTTTGGTGATGTAAATTTTACATCTATTTTACATCATCTATTGGAGATGCTATTAGAATCCCACTTGAGATTAACGATGTCTATCTTGTGCTGCTTCAGCCTTGACGTCTTACGGCTCACCGGAGCTGCTCCAACGATAGGACGATCAATCACAACAGAGCAGTGCCCTGGACACCATCTACATATTCCTCAGATCTTCCTCCACACCTCCGACAGCCACCTCTGTCTCAACTTCTTCAGCGACCAACCCAATGATGCTGAGGTCGACACAACTACAGCAAAGGGGTTGTACACTTGTCGCATCACTTATTACTCCACATTCATGTCGATCCATTAGGGCTATTGTGGTTCAACGGAAAAACATAGCAATAGGAAATTTTCCTATGGCACTGTACTATTCAATTATTCATGCATTTTTTTGAAAGGAATGGAGCAAAACATCCACCTGGACCTACTTTTCAAAATCCTATGCATGAAAACAAGACCAAGTGCATTAGTGGCAGAATAACATTCTAACTGTACACACTTTCATATGGTTTCACTTTATTGATGTTCAAACTTGAGTTCTAAATTAGTTGTGGGGCACATATCGAGGCAGCAATGAATAGTATCTCTGTCTAATATCTGGTTCACCTAGGGTATGCCTATGTTGTTCATCTTGGATGGGAAACAAATAGTAAAGCAATCATCATCTGTCTTTTTATTAAATTAAAGCAATCATCAGCCTGCTATCATTATTTTTGGATCCATCCACTGGTTGTTACCATCACTCTAGATTTCTGCATGCTCTCCTTACATAATCTCACCATATTTTTTTCGTATGCATGTCAGATATTGTACACAGTCATGTTGAACATGTAGAGAAAAAGAGAAGAGTTTTGCGCGGCAATACAATGTCATGCAGACATCGCTCCATGGTGGGTTCAATGGCAAACCCTCCCCCCTCTCCAGATTGTAATCCAGAGGAAGATATCTGTTCTGAGGTGGATTCAGACGCAGCTGCCCACTCCTATTTATCCCCCAAGGTGTTTGCTCTACCTTGGCATGATGATGTTAGTCATATCATGCATATGTTACCTTGCAGTGCCTACTTTTGACATCATATATGTCATCTGCTTAGTTTAAACATGTTCTGTAGTGCCACCTGTTTAGCCAGCCATAATATATGTGAAATGTGCAATGCCATCCTGCTTAACCAGGCATCATATATTTCAATGATATCTTGCCCATCCTTTTCTTCATTACATTTCCATTTGTCGACAATGTTTGTACATTAAACTACTCTTCCCGTGAATCAGCCATTTGGGTGGGAGATGGAAAAATCTGGAGTGAAAACAAGGCCTTCAGAGCAGACAGTGCTACCTGTCGAAGCAGATCTCTTGTTGGGTCCCGATAGCTCCCCAGAGATGGATTCAGAGACAGATGACCAGTCCTATTCCCCCACCGGGGTGTATGCTCTAACTTCGCATGGTTATACTGCTCATATCATGCATATTGTGTCTTGCATTGCATAGCTTAGACATCATATACACAATATTCAACACCATGTTCTTAGTTCAGACATCATATCGAATGCCCTCTGTTTAGCATATAAATCACATATGTGAATTAAATCATGCGATCCTGATTACTTAGATAACATGTACGTGAATTATGTCATGCGATCCTGTTTAGTTATTCATCATATCTTTGAATTATGTTATGCTATGCTATCCAGTTTAGATAGACATCTTATATGTGAAATTATGTCATGCTATCCGTTTTAGTTAAACAATATACATGTCAACTATTTCATTCCCTCTTTTTTCCACACTATCTATTGCATCTGTCTCTCATACAATGTCTATACATTCAACTATGTTTCTTGTTTATCAGCCATTTGAATTGGAGCGGGTGATGGCAGTATCTAGCGGAGTAAAAACACGGTCTTCAAATAAAACAGTGCTACCTCTTGGTGGAGATAGCACCCTGGTTGTACATGCACGAGAACCAGCCCTACCACACATAACCCAGACTCTCGCAGATTGTACCCTACTGCGATGGCCAGAGAACCAGCTTCACCCAATCTAACCCCAACCCCAGCAGATAGTAACCCAGTTCCTGTTGACACAGCACCATCTCCACCACAGAGCTCCCAAACAAGAGCAGTTAGTAAGGCAGCTCCAGTGCCCAAAGGGCCAGTACTACCACGGCGAACCCCAACTCCACCAATTAGTACGCCTATTCCTTTGGAGGAAGCAGAACCAGCTAGTCGTAGTTTAGCACCTATCGCATTTGATGTTGTTAATTCCTATGTGCGTATCTTCCCATCTTGGAAATATTATACTGAATATGAAGGAAAATGCCAGTTGCAGGTGTTTGTCCATGAGTTATGTGTAAGTAATGTTATTCATGGCAATTACTTTGCTTTGTCCCATACATTATACCTCCATGATGGTTATAATACAGCAAATTTCCCCATTTTTCTCTATAGAGAAGGACCGATTTGGAAACTCAGGATGAGGTAACCTGTGCTAATACCTCTGCTATCTTCAAGAATGCTTGGTGGCAGTATCAGAATTACCTGAAGAAAACGTACTTCACTGGCAAAGAAACTCATCAAATTCCCTTACGTTCTCCTGAGACATATTTACTGGACGATGACTGGGAACGCCTTGTTCTGTACTGGTCCCGAACCAAGAATGTGGTAAGGTCTATGAGCTCATTTTTTAAGTACTATATTCTTGTGTCTTACTGTACTCTGTTCATGTAGAACAAGTGCTTAAACCTGAAGAACAACTGTTCTAATTTAAGATTCCATTGCTATCGTGCATATTACTTTGCTCTTGTATCACTGTATTTACTCATACAAACTTATTTTTAAATTGAAGGATCCAATCGAAACTCCAATGGCACAGCAGGTATGTTCAAGCATGTTTCTTTAACAGGTTTGCTCTTATCAATAGCTCTTTTGATTTCAATTTCAATTGTATATACAGTTGACTTCTCATATCATGCACATTACTAGCATCACAACAAAGCCAATAGTGTTGTTGTACATGTAGACCCACCGTACCCATCTGAAATCTTGTTGTGCCGTGTAGTTTCCCACGCTTTGTATTCTTTCATTGCTGCTTTGTCTTGAACTGATATGATTTGAACCGTGTCTCTATTTTGATTTGGCAAGACAATGCAGTGACCATAGGACATCGATATATGTTTGTTTGATGCTTTTATTCTGTACTAGTACTTGGCAATAGAAGACTTAGGAGTTTAATCCTGTCCACCTTACAAATGAACTAGTTCACCGAAATGAATTCTATATACTAGTACATGCTAAACCTGTTATGTGTCTGCTTGTTTCTTCTTTTAGAATGTTGACAGAATATTGGGGAAGAGTGCCTTATTAAGCAATGGTAAAGGAAGTAATGCAGATAAGGTTCAGGATAGTGAGATATCCTTGTTGGTCTCCAACAAAGCTGATAAAATAGCTAAGGAAGACTATCTTGAGGACAGTGAGACAACCCCAAAGTCCTGTCTTGGTTTAGTGTTCGAGTTACTGGCCACTACTGCTTGCACAAGCTATTCAAACTCACTGTCTGAATCAGTTCGGTTTCTTGAGTCTCAACTACAAGCTGAAAGACATCGATCAGCTGTGCTGCAACAAGAAGCGGAAGGACTGCGGAAGTCCCTGGAGCATTCAGATGCATACTTTCTGGTGCAACAGCAAGCGTTGGAGGATTTTAGCGCCAAACAGGACAAAGCTAATAAGCTTGCTAAGCTTATTGCCAGCATGGTCGATACCCAAGATAACGTTTCTTGATCTCTTCTGAAGTTGTTTCAGTTATGGACTTGTTTTGCTTCCGCGTTTATTTGCACTGGTGGCCGATTTTGACAGCCAGTGTATGTAATATGCTGCTTTGTTCCCTATATTTGCACTGGTGGCGAACTTTGATGCCCAGTGGATGTAATATGTGTAATAGCTGTAATAGGCTAGTATTAGTTGTTGCTTATTTATTTCCTTATTGTCTTGTCTAGTTGTTTTCTTGTAGTCACTACAATTATTTTTCCGCGTTTTTCTAGTGGCCACAATAACCTACTTTTGGTAAGTAGGCCACAATAATCATGGCAACACACGGACTGTTGTAACCATGGGCCTCCTGTGGGCCGTAGGATCCATGGGCCTTTTATGGGCCGTAGGATCCATGGGCCTTTTACGGGCCGTAGGATCCATGGACTTACTACGGGTGTATTGTCCATGGGCCTTCTACGGGCCGTAGGATCCATTGGTGTTCTACGGGTCGTAGGATCCATGTGCCTTCTACGGGGCGTATAATCATTTCGCCAAACATGGGCCGTACTATTCATGGACCATAACGGGCCGTTAATAGGCCGTATTTGATAACGCTATGAAAACAGCCCAATGGGCTAACGGGCCACAAACGGGCCGAATGTAACCATGGGTTGTATTTGGCCCACAAACGGAACATGCCACTAACGGACCGTATCTAATCGAATTCTAGAAATGAGCCCAAGAATAAATGGGCCCTTAGAAGGCCGAAAGTTAACACGGGCTGGAAACGGCCGACAGAATAATGGGCCGTTATTGGGTATAAAGCGATACACTGTTCATTATGGGCCAGTTTCATCTCGGGCCTTTAGTGGGCCGAGAGTTACAAAGGGCCTCATATGGGCCGAAAGACATCATGGGCCATACATGGGCCGGAAGTTACAACGGGCTGGAATCATATTGGACGGCCCATATGAAGCTACTGGGCTTAATTCCGATAGGCCGTAACGGGTCGGTAGTTAGCGGGCCGTAAATGGGCTATATACGAACAGGTCGTTAATAGGCTTTCCGTGGGCCAGCCCATTACCTTTTGACCAAGTAAACGGGCCGGCCTTTTCACCGGAATGGACCTCTGTTGGGCCGTGCCACGTGTCGACGTATCATAGGCGCCTCCTATCCAATGAGTGGATGCCATCTGTCCCAACGGTGAGCCAACACGTGTTTCCTCTGGCCAATGAGAATTTTACACGTGGAAAATCCCCATTGGTTTGGGCTGTTAACGGGTTATCGGATTCAAAACCAGATCCGATAGCTTAACGGCGACCTGTTACAGTGGATGCCACGTGTCGGTCACCCTTGACGAAAGCACTTCTATGACACGCTATTTATCGTCATGGAAGTGGACACTTCTGTGATGATAATTTTGGTAATGTCATGGAACACTTCTACGATAGCACAGGTATGACTATCTTGATTCTGTCATAAAATCGTCATGGATGTACATGCATGACAGAAAATGTGACCTACTGTGACAAACACGTATCATCAGGGAAGTGACTTTTTTTGTAGTGATTCCTCTTACCAAAGGCGCTTCACTCCCCGGCAACGGCGCCAGAAAATAGCCTTGATGACCCACAAGTATAGGGGATCAACTGTAGCTCTTTTCGATAAGTAAGAATGTCGAACCCAACGAGGAGCAGAAGGAAATGACAAGTAGTTTTTAGTAAGGTAATGTCTGCAGGTGCTGAAACTGTAAGTAGCGAGTAGTTTGATAGCAAGATAATTTGTAACGAGCAAGTAACAATAATAGTAACAAGTATGCAGCAAGATAGCCCAATCCTTTTGAGGCAAAGGACAGGCCAAAACGGTCTCTTATGATAAGCAAAGCATTCTTGAGGGTACACGGGAATTTCATCTAGTCACTTTCATCACGTTGGTTTAATTCGTGTTCGCTACTTTGATGATTTGATATGTGGGAAGACCGGTGCTTAGGTGTTGTTCTTACTTGAACAAACCTCCTACTTATGATTAACCCTCCCGCAAGCATCCGCAACTACAAGAAAAGTATTAAGAATAAATTCTAACCATAGCATTAAACTTTTGGGTCCAATCGGTCCCTTACGAAATAGTGCATAAACTGGGGTTTAAGCTTCTGTCACTCTCGCAACCCACCATCTATTAAATACTCCACAATGCATTCCCTTAGGCCCAAGTATGGTGAAGTTTCATGTAGTCGACGTTCACATGACACCACTAAGGGAATCACAACATACATACCATCAAAATATCGAAAACATATCAAATTCACATGATTACTTGCAACATGATTTATCCCGTGTCATCAAGAACAAAGGTAAATACCCACAAATAATGAACATGCTCATGATCAGAGGAGTATTAAATAGCATCATGGATCTGAATATATAATCTTCCACCAAATAAACCATATAGTAATCAACTACAAGATGTAATCAACACTACTAGTCACCTCCTAGCAACAATCTATAGTTCCGGTAACAAGATTGAATACAAGAGATGAACTAGGGTTTGAGATGAGATGGTGCTGGTGAAGATTTTGATGGAGATTGCCCTCCCCAAGATGGGAGAGTTGTTGGTGATGATGATGACGACGATTCCCCCCTCCGGGGGGGAAGTTCCCCCGGCAGAATCGCTCCGCCGGAGGGCAAAAGTGCTCCTGCCCAAGTTCCGCACCGAGACGGCGGCGCTCCGCCCCGAAACTCTTCTCCTAATTTTTTCTAGGTCAAAATGACTTATATACCAGAAGATGGGCACCGGAGGTGGGCCGAGGAGGCCACAACCCACCAGGGCGCGCCTGGGGGGCCTGGCACGCCCAGGTGGGTTGTGCCCACATGGTGGCCCCCCTCTAGTGATTATTTGCTCCAATATTTCTTAAATAATCCATAAAAAATCTCCGTGAAGTTTCAGCTCATTTGGAGTTGTGCGGAATAGGTGGTCTGACGTAGCTTTTTCAGGTCCAGATTTCCAGCCGCCGGAATTCTCCCTCTTGGTGTGTACCTAGCAAATTATGAGAGAAAAGGCATTATAATTACTCCAAAAAGCATTATTATGGATAAAAACATTATAAATAACAGTAACAAAACATGATGCAAAATGGACGTATCAGATATCGGCGACATAGTTTAGGTTTCCAAAACTGATCTGATGAACAGGGGTGTAGTTGTCGATCTGTTCAAGGTGGCTAATCGAGTTGGCACGCAATGCGAAGCCGCTGAATACAAAAATTTTGCCGGGGAGGAAAGTCTCCCCCGAAACAACATCATTGTAGATGATTGATCGAGCCATCGAACCTTCTGTCGACAGCACAGTGGAACTCTCAATGAAAGCACCAATGTCGGTGTCAAAACCGGCCGATCTCGGGTAGGGGGTCCCGAACAGTGCGTCTGAGGATCGAAGGTAACAGGAGGCAGGGGACATGATGTTTACCCAGGTTCGGGCCCTCTTGATGGAGGTAATACCCTACTTCCTGCTTGATTGACTGTGATGAATATAGGGGTCAAGCAGCCCGACCCACAACAGCATGTTGCCAGGTGAATTTTTGGTTTGTTCAGAATTGAGGGTGCCCCTTGGGCTGCATTCATCCTCAAGCTGGCCAGGGTCCGTCCCTGCAGCCGCCTCACTTTTTGGTCGTTTAGCAAACCTGGTTATGCTTTAGTGAGTTTATGTTGCCTGCTTAACCCTGCATTCGGTGTCGTACCACCATCGAGAGCGCCACGCCCTCTTGACTCTCTTCATGACCGTCCCATGAGCGAGGGCTAGGCACGGCGCCTGTGCTCGGGTCCATCCCTGCAGTGCTGAAAAATCCAAGCGATCGAGCTCTGGCTCATGGGCCCTCTCCCGTGTACGTCACGTCACCGAGATCCTTAGTGCTTCATCTCCTCATGGACTGACACGAGCAGGTCGGCGAGCGTGCGTTGCCCTTGTGCCTCAAAACCTTTCGAGCATGTACTGCCCCATGAACCAACCGCTTGGGAGCCCCGTACGATTGCCCGAAGGGCCTCACATGGCAAAAAATCCAAGGATCACGTCACGATCTACATGACGTCGCTTCGTGCAAAAATCTAAGTCGAACCGCCTCACGAGGCACAGTTATTGTCTCTAGAGTTCCCTTCTCTCACGACCTAGGCGGAGGTCGTTTCCTTTTTCTGCATGAGTCACTTGCATGTTAAGGATGGTCCCTGAGCATCGCACCTCAGGAGCCCTCACTAGCCACCGGAGCCCCTCACCCCCTGGCCTTTTCCCAGGCATCGCGACCTGACATACCAGTGGCTGCCGAGGCTCCCTCGAGGGCTGGGTCCCGGCGACATAGAGCACCTTGGCAAGCAAGGAAAAAGGGGGTGAACCCCGCGAGGAGATCTCACGAGGGGAGCATGCGATTTAGACCACAAAGGCATTGGCTCAGAAATGAAAGGCATCAATTTTTCACGCACCCTCGTGGGGTTTACATTGATCCATCGTAGGTAGAAGACAAGATAAAGAAGAAACTTCAGAGAGGCGCGCCCCGATGCCGCATGAATTCCTCGCGAGCCATGGCCGCCTCGCGTCGCGCCCCAAAAAGCTAAGTTAACCGCCCCGCGCGACTCGGTGGTATTTGGTGGCGTTCCTTCCTCTCGTGACCTCGTCTGAGGCGAAAGCTTCTTCTCTCGCGTGAACCGCTTGCGTGTCAAGGGGGAAGTCCCTGAGCATCGTGCCTCAGGAGTTCTTATCGGACCTCGGGCCTCTCACCTCCTGGCCTTGTCTACACATCGCGACTTGACATGCCAGCAACAGCTAAGGCCCGCTCGGGGCTGGGTCCTAGCAACGCAGAGCACTAGGGTGATTGTGAAGGAGTGGGCAAGCCTAAGAAGGAACGTTAAGAATGAGCCTGATTTCGAACCATAAAATCTCCAAATTTAAGACGCGAGGGTCACACTTTCTTACACGCCCCTGTGGGGCCCACTTTTGTTCCTGTGCAGGAAAGAGAGGAAAACAAAAGAAAAGCTCATGGCGGAGGCCGCCGTCCCAGGGCGTCGACCGCGCCCTAGTCAGAGTCCTTGTCCCCGCTCTTGACGCTCGGGGAGCCGCTGCTGCTCCTGCTTCCGTCAGAGGGAGACACGCCACCGTCTTCGTCACCGGAGGTGTCGCTGTCATCACTCTCCATGCAGCACTTCAGGCGGCGGCCGGTGACCCCGAAGATCTTCATGAAGAGCGTGGCGGCCCCATCGTACTTGAAGTAGAGGACGTAACCCTTCTTCAAGCCGCGAGCGAGGGCGAATGACTTCCACCCCTACTTTAAGAGCACGAAGCTGGTGCGGGAGAACTCCGTCGCCACCCAGGAGGGGCCATTGCAGCAGCCGTCCGGCTGCACCCATAGGCCCAGAGGCTGCGGTCCGCCATCTCCTCCGCGAAGGAATCTGGAAGCCGGAGCCAGGTGTAGGGCTGGCGGTGCATAATCATGATGAATTCATGGGCCGCGTCGGCAGAATGGCTCCACGACTGGGGTGGCAGGGCGGCCACGCCGCCTCGACCGCCTCGGCCGCGCACCCTCGTCTTCCGCGCCCCCACCCGCGGGCGGCGCCTCTTCCACGGCTGCCTGGGCCGGTGGTACATCTCCAACGTATCTATAATTTTTGATTATTCCATGCTATTATATTATCAACCCTGGATGTTTTATATGCATTATTATGCTATTTCACATCATTTTTGGGGGCTAACCTATTAACGTAGTGCGTAGTGCCAGTTGCTGTTTTCCCCCTTGTTTTGTCTTTACAGAAAATGAATACCAAACAGAGTCCAAATGGAATGAAACTTTTTGACGATTTTTCTTGGACCACAAGACCCCCTGGAAGCTTCGGGAGGAGGCCGGAAGGGTCACGGGACAGCCACAAGCTCATAGGGCGCGCCCTGCAAGCTTGTGCCCCCCGCCAATGGCACTTCCAACCCTAATTTTTCTTCTATAAATACCCAAATATTCCCCGTAGACCAGAGGGCACACCAAAAATATTTTTCCACCGTCGCAAGTTTCTGTCTTCATGAGATCCCATCTGGGTACCTTTTCCGGTACTCTGCTGGAGGGGGAATCGACCATGGAGCGCTTCTACATCAACCTTGACGCCCTTCCGATGATGTGTGAGTAGTTTACCACAGACCTACGGGTCCATAGCTAGAAACTAGATGGCTTCTTCTCTCTCTTTGATCTTCAATACAATGTTCTCCTCGATGTTCTTGGAGATCTATTCGATGTAATCTTCTTTTGCGGTGCGTTTGTTGGGATCCGATGAATTGTGGATCTATGATCAGATTATCTATGAATATTATTAGACTCTTCTCTGAACTCTTTTATGCATGATTAAGATAGCTTTGTATTTCTCTCCGATCTATTGATTTGGTTTGGCCAACTAGATTGATTTTTTCTTGCAATGGGAGAGGTGCTTTGTACTTGGTTCAATCTTGCGGTGCTCAATCCCAGTGACAGAAAGGGACATGACACGTATTTGTATTATTGCCACTAAGGATAAAAAGATGGGGTGTGTTCTTATTGATTGGATCTATCCCTCTACATCATGTCATCTTTGTTAAGGTGTTACTCCGTTCTTGTTAACTTAATACACTAGATGCATGCTGGATAGCGGTCGATGTGTGGAGTAAAATTAGTAGATGCAGGCAGGAGTCGGTCTACTTCTCACGGCCGTGATGCCTATATACATGATCATTGCCGTAAATATCGTCATAACTTTGCACTTTTCTATCAATTGCTCAATAGTAATTTGTTTACCCGCTGTATGCTTTCTTTCAAGACGGAAGCTTCTAGTGAAAACTATGGCCCCCGGGTCTATCTTTTATCATATTATTTTCAGATCTATAGAATCAAAAACACAAAAAATACCTTGCTGCAATTTATTTAGTTTTATTTTATTTAACACTTTTATTTATCTTTTATATCTATCACTATCAGGTCTCATCCTTGCAAGTAACCGTGAAGGATTGACAACCCCTTTATCGTGTTGGGTGCAAGTATTTGTTTGTTTGGGTTGGTGCAATTATGGGAGACTTGTGTGTTCCTCCTACTGTAGTGATACTTGATTCTTAAGTGAGCGAAATACTTATCTCTACTTTGATGCATCACTCTTCTCTCTTCAAGCGAAAAACCAACGTGATACGTCTCCATCGTATCTACTTTTCCTAATGCTTTTGCTCTTGTTTAGGACTCTAATTTGCATGATTTGAATGAAACTAACCCGGACTGTCGTTGTTTTCAGCAAAACTGCCATGGTGTTGTTTTTGTGCAGAAATAAAAGTTCTCGGATTTGGACGAAACTTTTTGGAGAATTATTTTGGAATAAATAAAAAATAATGGAACCAAGACCCACTAGAGGGGGGCCCTGCCTGCCCACAAGACACCAGGGCACGCCACCCCCTCTGGCGCGCCTTGGTGGGAGGTGGGGCCCTTGTGGCCCCACTAACCGTAATTTCGACGCTATAAAATCCATTTTTTCCAACAAAAAATAGGAGAGGAAGTTTCATCGCGTTTTACGATATAGAGCCGCCGCCACCTCCTGTTCTTCATCGGGAGGCTAGATCTGGAGCCCGTTTGTAACGCCCTGGACACACCCGCCGGTGGTCCTTACTCCTGGCGGGATCTAGACTGGCCCCACAGAACAATACTAGTCTTTTATGTGCACTTTCTCCTCACTCGTGCGCACCCGGGAGCAACTTCCCGGTCGGTCACCCATCCTGAAACTACTCCAAGCTGAGCACGCTTAACTTTGGAGTTCTGTCTGAATGGGCTCCCGGAAAAGAAGGAATTCCTTATTGATATGAGTAGTCTATCATCCCTAATAAGCTAGGCTATCACATACACCCCCACTCAGAGGAACCGACGTCCTCGTCGGGTCACAAGAACGTTCCCTCTTGGCACATACGTTTGTGCTTCCAGTCCCGCACATGTGCATGTCGTGTGCCATGATGGGTCACAAATGTCATGCACAACATGACCGCGCACTTGTCCACAAACATCCGTGTAACCGCGAGGGTCGGCTCTGATACCAACTTGTAACGCCCCGGACACACCCCACCGGTGGTCGTTACTCCTGGCGGGATCTAGACTAGCCCCACAGATCAATACTAGTCTTTTCTATGCACTTTATCCTCACTCGTGCGCACCCGGGAGCAACTTCCCGGTCGGTCACCCATCCTGAAACTACTCCAAGCTGAGCATGCTTAACTTTGGAGTTCTGTCCGAATGGGCTCCCGGAAAAGAAGGAATGCCTTATTGATATGAGTAGTCTATCATCCCTAATAAGCCAGGCTATCACACCGTTCGGGGCCCGGAGAGGGGGATCTTTGGTCTCGTCATCACCAACCATGCTCCATCACCAATTCCATGATGCTCCCCATCGGGAGTGAGTAATTCCTTCATAGGCTCGCTGGTCGGTGAGGAGTTGGATGAGATTCATCATGTAATCGACTTAGTTTTTTTAGGGCTTGATCCCTAGTATCCACTATCTTCTGAGATTGATGTTACTATGACTTTGCTATGCTTAATGCTTGTCACTAGGGCCCGAGTGCCATGATTTCAGATCTGAACCGTTTATGTTTTCACCATTATATCTATGTTCTAGATCCGATCTTGCAAGCCATATGCACCTATTACGTGTTATGATCCGTAAACCCCAGGGTGATAGTAATTGGGATACTTTCCGGTGATGACCGTAGTTTGAGGAGTTCATGTATTCACTATGTGTTAATGCTTTGTTTCGGTTCTCTATTAAAAGGAGGCCCTAATATCCCTTAGTTTCCTTATTGACTCCACTACCACGGGAGGGTAGGACAAAAGATGTCATGCAAGTTCTTTTCCATAAGCATGTATGACTATTTACGGAATACATGCCTACATTATATTTATGAACTGGAGCTAGTTCAGTGTCACCCTAGGTTATGACTGATATATGATGAATATCATCCAACGAATTCACGAATTCAATGCCTACGAGTTTTCCACACATTGTTCTTGCCAAGTTACTATTGCTATTGCTACTGTCACAACTACTACAAGATTATTGCTATCAATGCTACCATTACTACTACTATCAAACTATCATATTACTGAGGCTACTGATAATCACTCTACTGCAGATATTTAATCTCTAGGTGTAGTTGAATTAACAACTCAACTGCTAATACTTACAAATATTCTTTGGCTCCCTTGTGTCGAATCTATAAATTTGGGTTGAATACTCTACCCTCGAAAACTATTGCGATCCCCTATAATTGTGGGTTATGAAGACCTTTTTCTGGCGCTGTTGCCGGGGAGCATAGCTATATTTGTTGAGTCACTTGGGATTTATATCTATTTATCACTATGAAGAATCTGAAAGATACAAGAACCAAGATCATTCCCTGTAAGATGAGGGGAGGTAAGGAATTTCCATCTAGCTCTGCACTTGATTCACCGTTTGTTTTGAGTAAACTTGCAACACCACCACATGCTATTAATCTTGATCTGTCGCAAGTTATTAATGATGATACTTCTGCTATCAATGATGCTTATGATGATGCTAGTACCTTGCTTGATGATAATGTGCCACTAGGTGAATTTCTTGATGAACAAATTTCTAGAGCTAAAGATATTGAGAATGCTGAAACTAATGACATTACTGAAATTGATGGAGTCTTTGAAACTGAAAACTATGAAACACCTGTTAGGCCTAACTCTCCTATATTTGAATTGCCTATGATACCTGAGGTTTATGTATGGATGGAGACGTAGCTAGAGACATTCTTACTTGCAAGGATAGATGATCTTAAGAAATTATTATGCAAGTTGAAAGAAAAATCTATAAAATGCTAGAATGAAATGTGATCCTAAGTTTGTACTTCACCTATCTTTGTTACTGATAAGGATTATGAATTCTCTATTGACCCAAAGTTAATTACTTTGGTTGAATCTGATCCTTTCCATGGCTATGAAACTGGAACTATTGTGGCACATCTTACTAAACTAAATGATATAGCCATCCTATTTGCTCATGATCAGAAAATTCGCTATTATTTTATTCTCAAGTTATTTCCGTTCTCATTAAAGGGTGATGCTAAGATATGGTATAATACTCTTGCTCCTGGTTGTGTGTGTAGTCCCCAGGATATGATTTATTACTTCTTTGAAAAATATTTTTCCTACTCATAAGAAACAATCTGCCATACAGGAAATATTGAACTTTGTGCAAATTGAAGAAGAGAGTCTCCCACAAGCTTGGGGGAGACTTCTCCAATTGCTTAATGCTTTGCCGGATCATCCTCTTAAAAAATGAAATACTTGATATCTTCTATAATGGACTAACCGATGCTTCTAGGTACTTCCTAGATTGTTGTGCTGGTTGTGTTTTCAGGGAACGAACTGTTGAATAGGCTTAGGAATTATTGAATAATATATTGAAGAATTATGATGATTGGACTCTTCCTAAACCATCGCCTAAACCCACTCCGAAGAAGAGGGGTAACTTATTATCAGTCCTGAAGATATGCAAGAGGCAAAGAAATGTATGAAGGAAAAGGGTATTAAAGCTGAAGATGTTAAGAATTTACCACCTATTGAAAAAATACATGGGCTTGACACACCACCACAGGTGGTAGAGGTAAATTATCTTTTATAGTTTGATGAAGGTGATATCCCTTACAATAAACATCCTAGTTAATGCTTATATCAATTTGACAACTACATTAGAAAGCAAGATCACTTCAATGCAAATGTTATGAAACAAAATTTTGATATGATTGCTCGGTTGAGTGACTTGTTGTTTAGAAGCACTAATGATGTTAGAGGTGTAGAAAACATGCCTATATGGTTCAAACTCAACTAGAACAAGTTGCTAAATCTCAAAGAGAACTACTTAGTGAAATGAACAATAATATAAATGATTATGCTGTTAGAGTAGCAACTAGAGGAGGGAAAATGACTCAAGAACCACTTTATCCTGAGGGACACCCTAGAATTGAACAAGACTCTCAAAGAATTACTACTAATGCACCTAGTCCTTCCAAAAAGAAAATTAAAATGAAAAATGATAGGACTTTGCATACCTCTAGTGAACCTGAAATAGAAAAACATTCTGAAGATAATGATGATGTCTCTATCTCTGATGCTGAAACTCAATCTGGTAATGAACATCATCTAGTGATAATGAAAATGATAATGATGATGTTCATGTAGATGCTCAACCAGACAATGATAAAGAACCAGATAATGATGTTGACATAGAACCTACTAATGATCTTGATAACCCACAACCTAAAAATAAATGTTATGATAAAAGATACTTTGTTGCTAGAAAACATGGTAAAGAAAGAGAGCCATGGGTTCAGAAACCCATGCCCTTTCCACTCAAACCATCTAATAAAAAGGATGATGAATAATTTGAACGCTTTGCTGAAATGTTTAGGCCAATCTTTTTGCGCACTCGTTTGACTGATATTATAAAGATGGCCCCTAATGCTAAATACTTGAAAGAAATTATCACTAATAAAAGAAAAATACCCGAAGCTGAAATCTCCACTATGCTTGCTAATTATTCTTTTAAGCATGGAGTACCTAAAAAATTGGAGAACCTGGAAAACCAACTATAGCTTGCTCTATTGAAAGAAAATTATGTCAAAACTTCTTTATGTGATTTAGGAGCTGGTGTTAGTGTTATGCCTTTCTCTTTATATAGAAGACGTGATTTGAAAAAACTCACACCTATTGAGATATCATTGCAAATGGCTGACAAATCAATCGCCATACCTATCGGTATTTGTGAGGATGTGCCCGTTGTTGTTGCGAATGTTACTATCTTAACAGACTTTGTTATACTTGAGATGCCCGACGACGACAACATGTCGATTATCCTTGGTAGACCCTTTCTAAATACTGCAGGGGCTGTTATTGATTGCAATAAAAGCAAGGTCACCTTTCACATCAATGATAATGAGCATACAATGCACTTTCCGAGGAAACAATTTCAAGTGAATGGTATTAATGTTATTGAAAAATCTCTGACAATTACTATTGGAAGTTTTCAACTCCCTTTGCCTACTGACAAAAAGAAATATGAAATACTTATTGTTGGGGATATGCATATCCCCGTTGAGGTAACTTAGTGTTTTACGAAAGTTCTTCGCGTTCATGTTAATCGAAAGTGATTGTTAATAAGACTTGATCAACCTTATTAATGGATTGTTTTCGAGAGGCATGTGGTCGATGAATTTAGGAAGCACAACTTTCTGTCCCTACTTTTTATTTTCTGTTTTTCTTAGTTAAATAAAATAGAATTCCATATTTACACTATTTCCTGAATTTTTCGTACAATAAAAAAGTGGTAAAACATAAAAGTGCTCAGAATGACCTGGAATTTTAACACGATTTTTTCTGAATATTTAAGAATTTCTGGAACAAATAACATCACGAGGGGGTGCCCCTGGTGCCCACAAGACACCAAGGCGCGCCAGGCACCCCAGACGTGCCCTGGTGGGTGGTGGGACCCACATAGGTCCCCTCACTTATCTCTTTAGCCCGTGTCATCTCCTACCTCCAGAAAAAAATCACTCTTGCTCTCTCTCTCGTGTTCTTGCTCTCAAACCCGCGGATTTCGATCTCTTTGCTCGAAGCTCTGTTTCCGAAACTTTTTTGGCAGATTGCTACTTGGTATGTGACTCCTGCATTGCTCCAATTAGTTTTTGTTAGTGGTTTATATTTTGAGTATTGAGCTACTCTTGGTGCTGCAATAGATGAGCTTGCATGTTGAATTCTTAGAGTTCTAAGTAGTTTGAATGCTTAATATAGCCTCTAGGCACCCACATGAGTAGTTGCTATCAATCTTGTGAAGTGTTGTTGACAAATTTTCGTGACCCAAAAATTTCAGAAAATTGTTTGCAAATAAAATGCACCTCTTTAGGAGTTCTTCAAGGAGGAGGTCCTTGGAGGCATCCTCGATTAGGAGCTCGATGCGACAATCCTATGTTGACCCAAGTGCAAGCTCGATGCGAGACGCCGACACCAAATCGTGCCTATGGTCGTGTAACAAGTTCATGGTTGGTGCAGATATCAAGGAAGAATTTGAACAGTATGTTCACAACACTGAGCTCGCTCCTTTCATGGCAGATAAGTGCATCCAACATCTCAGCCTCATAGAGACGTTTACTAAGAAATTTAAATTTTATCCCCGTGAGTCTAGAGTTTCATTTAGCCTTTATAATAATGCTTTCACCATGCCTCTAGAACCGTTCTGCGTTGTATGTAAAATTCCATATTGGGGTTCGCTGGATGAACCACCAAAATCTGAGTATGAGTCATTTTTACTAGTCTCTGTTACGGTGAGGATAGAGGAGTAACACAAGGTAGAATAAAAAGTATACATTTCCCATCAATTCATTACTTTGCACTCTTTAATGGCAAATGCATCGTAGGCAAATAGGATAGCAGCACACTGTGTGCCCCTGACTTGAGCCTCATACACACTGCTCTGACAAGAATTAAATGTTATAATCTTGGAGCGATCATTGCATGAAGGATGCAACGCAACGCTGATAGTGGTCACTTTTATGGTGGGATTTATGCCTCCAGTTTAGCTAAGGAGCTGGGTGTGTCACCTTTGCCCAATGATCCCATTCTACCTACTCAGTACTTAGACTTTGAGGCAATGAAGCACCATAAGTTCATTAAGGCCACAACCACTAACTACACTTATAGTTTGATGTTCAATAAAATCCCTACTGTGCATGTTGTTTTGCCTGCACCTGTTCTCTTTGATTATCATAGTAAAAGAATATATTATGTTCTTGAGAGCGAGGCCTACGAGTACAATGCGGTGGTTGAGGCTGCCCGACGGGCTGAGGAGGCCGCACCAAGGGCCTCCGTGAGCTATCACTCTGACTATTATCCAGGCTACGGGTGGTGATTACCAAGCTAGGCCAAAAGCCTAAGCTTGGGGGAGTACGTATTTCCACCGACATTATATTCATATTCACACATTTCATTCCAGTTGTCGGTGTTCATACTTTTTCATTGTATTATCCATGCTAGATTTATTTTCTCGCTTTCTTCTTGTGTGTTTGAAAAACTTTGAGAAAATCCAAAAATATTTCTTGCTTCTTTTCGGTTTTTGTTTCTAGTTTAATTTAGTTGTAGTATTAAAAGAAAACCCAAAAAGATTTTCCATTTCTTCTTCTTTTGTTGGGATCTCTCCCGTGTAAATAGTTTTTCTCATTTTCGACTTTTTTTCTTTAATTTGCTTTCTTCAAGAAAAAAAATCAAAAACTCCAAAAATATTTCAGTGTGTTTCTCTGAAATTCTTTTCCTTTTCTTTTATTGAGTCGTACCAAGAGAAAGACCACGATGAAAATGTTAAGTGGCTCTCATATGCACTACTTTTGATCTAACAAAGAGCCCATATTATTTTGTCTTTCCTTCTGAATAAAATGGTGCAGATTCCAGCTTAGTCCACGGCACTCTTGCACTGTTATTATTTTCATATCATTTGGGCATGCAAGTGAAAGGCAATAATGACGATATTTGATGAAGTGACTGTGGCAAGGAAAAGCGGGTATGAACTCAACTCGTTCTTGTTTTTGTAAATATGTTTAACTTAGTATCCATGATTCAACATATTATGATTAAACATGTTTGCAATGAGAATTGGAGATTATAGTTTCTCATGCCATGCTTAAGTAGCTAGGAGTGGATAATGATTTATCTTGGGTGTCAACATCCATTAAAATGATTGTGATGTAGTATGATGATATGGTATCCTCCTCTCAATGTTTCAAGTGGCTTGACTTGGCACATGTTCAGCATGTTGTTGAATCAAAACCAACATAGCCTCCACGATATTCATGTTCATGGTGTTTATATCCTATTCATTCTAGTATTCAATGTTGATTATTCATAATGCATGTTCACGATCATTTTTGCTCTCTAACTGGTCGCTTCTCAACCAATTTGCTAGCCTTCGCCTGTACTAAGTGAGAATATTGCTTGTGCATCAAAATCCTTGAACCAAAGTTATTCTAGATGAGTCCACTATGTCTACCTATATGCGGTATTACCCTGCAGTTCCAAGTAAAAATTTGCATGTGCCACCTCTAAAATTTCAAATGAACATCTGTTTTGTGTGCCTGGACTACTCATGGACAGCCAGGGGGTGGCCAGTATCTTCCATGCTAAGAGGGTTATTCTCATTATGAGTGTTTATTCACTCGCCCTTGCATGAGAGGGGCTGGTAATAGGGATTCCCAGTCCCGAAATAAAAAATTACAAAGAATTAAAGAAAACTCCCTCAGGACTGTTGTTGGTATGGAAGGCACCCGTGGATTCGGCTAGCCATGGATAGTGTTTGTTGGTGGAGGGGGAGTAAACTTTACTTTTATCACTTGGGAACCGGCAGTAATTTGTTTAGCATGGAAGATATTGAAAACTCTTGGTTGTACCGTTGACCGGAAGGGTGTACCTCCCAAAATTATATTTATCTCTCATTTAAGCTTTGAGTTCTGGCACCTCTGCAAATCCCTGCTTCCCTCTGCGAAGGGCCTATCTATTTACTTTTATGTTGAGTCATCATCTTATTAAACAAGCTCAAGACCCGAAAGCACTATTGTCATCCTCATGCATTATGTTTAGTTAATGTTGAATGCATCATGACTGGATCTTTTCTACCATGAATTACAATGTTTAGTCGTTGCTTGAACTTTGGAGGTGCCCTGCATTATGTTTTGCGGTCTAAGAAAGGGCTAGCGAGATACTGCTGTTGTCATATTATATATTGATCATTTTGACAAAGTGTTGGCATTTGAAATATCTTATTATTGCTCTCTAGTTGATTATGCTATTGTTATGAGTTAATATAGTTTCTAAGAGTTATTGTTGACATGGTTAGTTATAATCTTTGCTGAAAACTTGGGTTCTACTTGATAACCCACAAGTATAAGGGATCGTTTGTAGCCTTTTTCAATAAATAAGAGTGTCGAACCCAACGAGGAGCTAAAGGTAGAACAAATATTCCCTCAACTTCTATCGATCACTGATACAACTCTACGCACATTTGACGTTTGCTTTACCTAAAACAGGTATGAAACTATTTTGTAAGAATAAAACTATGAGTACTTTGCGAGAATAAAACTATGAATAAATTGCGAGATAATAAAATTAAATAGCTTTCGTCAACAAGAAACTCATTTGTCCCTAGGTGATCGATAACTAAACGGGTGATCATTGTTGCAATTTTATATGAGGGGGAGGCTTGGGCTAACATACTTTCTCTACTTGGATCATATGCACTTATGATTGGAACTCTAGCAAGCATCTGCAACTACTAAAGATCATTAAGGTCGTAAAACCCAACCATAGCATTAAGTATCAAGTCCTCTTTAACCCATACGCAATGACCCCCAAACTCGGGTTTGTGCTTTTGTCACTCACGCCACCCACCGTAAGAGAACCATGAACGTATTGCAACACCCTACAACGGGGTTCCCTCCATTTGCGTGACACGGGGGGCGCTGTAGGACAACACCAAAATAAAATATACAAATCAAACCAATCATGATCATCTATCAACCCATAGGACAGAACAGATCTACTCAAACATCATAGGATAACCACATATCATTGGGAAATAATATATAGTGTTGAGCACCATGTTTAAGTAGATATTACAGCGGGGAAAAGAGGTGTTACACTGTTGCATAGAGGGGGGAGAGTTGGTGTTGACGGCGGTGAAGTTTTTGGTGTAGATCATCGTCACGATGATTGCCCCGGCGGTGCTCCGGCGCCACCGGGAGAGAGGGGGAGAGAGCCCCCTCCTTATTTTTCTTCCTTGGCCTCCCCTGGATGGGAGGAGAGTTCCCCCTATGGTCCATGGTCTCCATGGCGGCGGAGGGGCAGGAGCCCCTTTGAGATTGGATCTATCCCCCTGTTCTCTTCTATTTCGCGTTCCTGTTTTCTGGTCGAAAACCGTTTCTTATATTCCCGAAGGTCCATAACTCCGATTGCGCTGAGATTTAACACGTTTTTCGGATATAAGCTTCCTTGCGCCCGAAGTAGAGCTCCAACTAACTTACGAGGAGGGCACAACCCACCACCACGTGCCTGGGCTGCCTGGCGTGTCCAGGTGTCTTGTGGTGGCTGTGGGCCCCCGTTTGCGTTGATTCCAACTCCCAAAACTCACATATATTCCAAAATAATTATCTCTATATTTTTATCGCGTTTGGACTTTGTTTGATATGCATATTCTACGAAACAAAAAACATGCAACAAACAGGGACTGGCACTGGCACTGGATCAATAGGTTAGTCCAAAAATCATATAAAGTGTTGCCAAAAATATGTTAAAGTTGTATAATATTGGCATGAAACAATCAAAAAATATATATATGATGGAGACGATTCAGCATCCCCAAGCTTAATTCATGCTCGTCCTCGAGTAGGTAAATGATAAAAAAGATAATTTTTGATGTGGAATGCTACCTAGCATAATCTTGATCATATATCTAATCATGGCATGAATATTAAGACATGAGTGATTCAAAGCAATAGTTTATAATTTGACATAAGGACATCCATATTCAGGCATCCCAACAAACAATCATTTCTTTCGAAATATCAACGCTAAAGAAGGCTATCCCTACAATATCATATAGTCTTGTCATGCTCTGTCTTCTCGACACAAAGTATTTATCATGCACAACCCCGATAACAAGCCGAGCAATTGGTTCATACTTTTAACGCGCTTCGCTTTTTCAACCCTCCCGCAATACATGAGCGCAAGCCATGGATTGCGCACTATGGGTGGAATAGAGTATGATGATAGGGGTAAATATAGAGAAGACAAAAAATTAAGAAAGTTTCACATCGACGCGGCTAACCAACGGGCTATGGAGATGCCCATCAATTGATATCAATGCGAGGAGTAGGGATTGCCATGCAACGAATGCACTAAGAGCTATAGGTGTATGAAAGCTCAATATGAAAACTAAGTGGGTGTGCATCTAACTCTATAATGAAAAATTCCCACTAGTATATTGAAGTGACAACATACAAGACTCTCTATATGAAAAACATGGTTCTACTTTGAAGCACAAGTGTGGAATTAGCATGCCCCTTCTCTCTTTGTCTCCTTTTTTTCCTTTTCTTCTGTCTTTTTGTCCGGAGTCTCATCCCGACTTGTGGGGAAACATAGCCTCCATCATCCTTTCCTCACGGGGACATGCTCTAATAATGAAAATTGATGATCATCACACTTCTATTTACTTACAACTCAATACTACAACTCGATACCTATAACAAAATATGACTCTATATGAATGCCTCTGGCAGTGTACCAGGATTTGCAATGATCTAGCATAACAATGATATCAAAAAAATGGACAAGTGATGGAAATACCATGCTAGCTATCTTACGATCATGCAAAGCAATATGACAATGAATGCTCAAGTCATCAAAACGAAAGTGGTGGAAGTTGCATGGTAATAATATCTCTGAATGGCTATGGAAAGGCCATAATAGGTGGGTATGATGGCTGTTTTGAGGAAGATATAATAAGGCTTATGTGTGATAGAGTGTATCATATAATGGGGTTTGGATGCACCTATGGAGTTTGCACCACATCTCGAGGTGAGAAAGGGTAGTGCACGGTACCGTAGAAGCTAGCAAATTGCGGAAAGCTAAGAGTGCATATAATCCATGGACTCACATTAGTCATAAAGAACTCATATACTTATTGCAAAAGTTTATTAGCCCTCTAAGAAAAGTACTACTACGCATGCCCCTAGGGGGACAGGTTGGTAGGAAAAGACCATCGCTCGTCCCCAACCGCCACTCATAAGGAAGATAATCAATAATAAATCATGCTCCAACTTCATAGCATAACGAGAGACTATATGTGCATGCTTCGGTAATCACAAGCCTTAACACCAATTTTCTTACTAACCACAACCGTTTATTAGTACCTCCCACATATTCCATCTCTATATCGCAAAACTATTGCAAGGAATCAAACATATCATATTCAGTGATCCACAAATTTTATGTAGGATTTCATGACTAACCATGCAAATGACCAATTCATGTTGACTCTCTAAACAGATATAAGCAAAGCAAGAGAGTTTAATTCTTTCTACAAAAGACCATGCTCTAATAAATACATGTGAAGTAAAAGAGCATTCCGCAAATAATGGTTTTACATGTGAAGAGAAACAGGCAATCCAAACTTCAAATGATATAAGCGAAGCACATGAAGCATTCTATACTCAAAAGATATAAGTGAAGTGCAATGAGCATTATATAAATCAACCATGGACTATCTCATACCAGCATGGTGCGTAAAAGAAAAGTAAAAACTAAACACAAAAGACGCTCCAAAATTTTCACATATCACATGAACGAAATGAAAACGAAAACATACTTGTTGAAGAAAGATGGGATGCCTTCCAGGGCATCCCCAAGCTTAGACGCTTGAGTCACCTTGAATATTTACTTGGGGTTCCTTGGGAATCCCCAAGCTTGAACTCTTGCCTTTCCTCCTTCTCCTCATATCGAGACCTCCTCAATCATTGATCACTTCATCCACACAAAACTCAACAGAAAACTGGTGAGATCCGTTAGTATAATAAAGCAAATTACTACTTTAAGTACTATTGCAAACCCATTCATATTTTGTTTTTGCATTGTAGCTACTATATTATAACTTTTACATGGCTTATGCCACCGATAAAATCGATAGTTTCATGAAAATAAGCAAAACAATGCATCAAAAACAGAATCTGTCTTAAACAGGACAGTCTGTAGTAATCTGAACTTTAACCATACTTATGGTACTCCAAAAATTCTGAAAATTTAGGAAAACATAAACAATTTGTATAATAATACTATGTAAAAAAATTAGAAACTTTTGACGTTCCAGTAAAAAAAGGTAAAATCACGCACTACAGCCAAAGTCTATGTTTTTACACCGCGCATACCAACAAGCAATCTAATCATCCTAAAGGCAAATCTTGGCACATTATTTTTTTAATAGAATGGATTTGTACAAGGGGATAATTATTTTTGTAAGAAAATTCCATGAAAAAATTACATTATTTTCATGAGCATGAACACAAGTGTTCAGGTCGACCCTCACTTCTCCAATGCATCACCTTTCAATCACTTCTCTTTTTGAAAAAGTTTTTAGGTTCCCCTCTATATTTTTTGTTTTTAAACTTTATAAAAGCACTCAACAGAATAAAATGACCCTCTAAAACTTCTAGGTTGTCTCCATGCTAGCGCTTTCTTTAAAGCCATTAAGCTAGGCATAAAGTGCTCAAGTAATGGATCCACCCGGATCCCAAGGTATATCAAAGCCAATTTTAATTAACAATGATTTGGCATTTAGTAGTGAGAACAAAGCAACATATATCATGCAATGAAGAAGTCTAACTCTCTTCCTATGCATCGGCATGTCATAAAAGAACAATTTATGCACATCAAGTAAAGGCCAATACATAGCATAAGAAGTTTCTTGCAATTTTATCGTGTTGGAAACATAAATAGGTGGAGATATATATAGTTCCTCTGTCATAATAATTGCAAGTAGGAGCAGCAAGCACATGCATATTATATTCATAAAAATCATCATGTGCAACGGTAAAATACAACCCATCAATGTAATCCTTAATAACTGCAAAGTTCTCATCATGTGCAACAGTAAAATACAACCCATCAATGTAATCCTTAATATATGCATGTGCTTGCTGCTCCTACTTCTCATATAGTGCTTTCTGCTCTCATATAAAGTCATATTTTTGTTCTAGCATCGAGTTGTAATTCTTGAGTTGTAAGTAAATAAAAGTGTGATGATCATCATTATTAGAGCATTGTCCCATGTGAGGAAAGGATGATGGAGACTATGATTCCCCCACCAATAGGGATGAGACTCCTGAAAAAAAAGAGGCCAAAAAGAGCCCAAGAAAAAAGAGGCCGAAGTGCCTAACAAAAAAACAACAAAAAAGGGAAAAAGAGAGAAGAGACAATGTTACTATCCTTTTCGTGCTTCGAAGTCGCACCATGTTCTTCATGATAGAGAGCCTCCTATTTTGTCACTTTCATATATTACTAGTGGGAATTTTTCATTATAGAACTTGGCTTGTATATTCCAATGATGGGCTTCCTCAAATGCCCTAGGTCTTCATGAGCAAGCAAGTTGGATGCACACATTTTCTTTTGAGCTTTCATACACTTATAGCTCTAGTGCATCCGTTGCATAACAATCCCTACTCCTTGCATTGACATCAATTAATGGGCATCTCCATAGCCCGTTGCTTAGCCTTGTCAATGTGAGACTTTCTCCTTTTTTGTCTTCTCTACACAACCTCCAACATCATATTCTATTCCACTCATAGTGCTATATCCATGACTCACACTCATGTATTGCGTGGGAGTTGAAAAGGCTGAAGCGCATTAAAAAGTATGAACCAATTGCTTGGCTTGTCATCGGGGTTGTGCATGATAAACACTTTATGTTAAGAAGATAGAGCATGACAAGAGTATATGATTTTGTTGGGATAACTTTCTTTAGCCATCATATTTTGAGAAGACATGACTGCTTTTTAGTATGCTTGAAGTATTATTGTTTTTATGTCAACATTAAAATTTTGTTTTTAATCTTATGGATCTGAATATTCATGGCACATTATGAAAGATTACATGATAAACATGTTAGGTAGCATTCCACATCAAAATTTCTGTTTTTATCATTTACCTACTCGAGGACGAGCAGGAATTAAGCTTGGGGATGCTTGATATGTCGCCAACGTATCTATAATTTTTAATTGTTCCATGCTATTATATTATCAACCTTGGATGTTTTATATGCATTATTATGCTATTTTATATCATCTTTTGGGACTAACCTATTAACCTAGTGCGAAGTGTCAGTTGCTGTTTTTCCTTGTTTTTACCAAACGGAACGAAACTTTTTAACAATTTTTCTTGGACCACAAGACACCTTGGAAGGTTCGGGAGGAGACCAGAAGGGCCACCGGATGGCCACAAGCTCACAGCGCGCCCCCAGGGGGCACCCTGCAAGCTTGTGGGCCCCCCGTGGCACTTCCAACCCTAATTCTTCTTCTATAAATACCCAAATATTCCCCATAGATCAGAGGGCGCACCAAAAATACTTTCCGGCGCTGCAAGTTTCTGTCTTTGTGAGATCCCATCTGGGGACCTTTTTCGGTACTCTGCCAGATGGGGAATTGACCACAGAGTGCTTCTACATCAACCTTGCCGCCCTTCCGATGATGTGTGAGTAGCTAGATGGCTTCTTGTCTCTATTTGATCTTCAATACAATGTTCTCCTCGATGTTCCTGGAGATCTATTCGATGTAATCTTCTTTTGCGGTGCATTTGTTGGGATCCGATGAATTGTGGATTTATGATCATGAATATTATTTGAGTCTTCTCTGAACTCTTTTATGCATGATTGAGATAGCTTTGTATTTCTCTCCGATCTATTGATTTGGTTTGGCCAACTAGATTGATTTTTCTTGCAATGGGAGAGGTGCTTTGTAGTGGGTTCCATCTTGCGGTGCTCAATCCAAGTGACAGAAAGGGACATGGCACGTATTTGTATTGTTCCCACTAAGGATAAAAAGATGGGGTTTGTTCATATTGATTGGATCAATTCCTCTACATCATGTCATCTTGTTTAAGGGTTACTCCATTCTTGTTAACTTAATACACTAGATGCATGCTGGATAGCGATCGATGTGTGGAGTAATAGTAGTAGATGCAGGCAGGAATCGGTCTACTTGTCACGGACATGATGCCCATATACATGATCATTGCCTTAGATATCGTGATAACTTTGCGCTTTTCTATCAATTGCTCACAGTAATTTGTTTACCCACTGTATGCTTTCTTTCAAGAGAGAAGCTTCTAGTGAAAACTATGGCCCTCGGGTCTATCTTTTATCATATTATTTTCATATCTATAAAATCAAAAACAAAAAAATACCTTATTGCAATTTATTTACTTTTATTTTATTTAGCACTTTATTTATCTTTTATACCTATCACTATCAGATCTCATCCTTGCAAGTAACCGTGAAGGGATTGACAACCCCTTTATCACGTTGGGTGCAAGTATTTGTTTGTTTGTGTAGGTGCAATTATTGGAGATTTGTGTGTTCCTCCTACTGGATTGATACCTTAGTTCTTAACTGAGGGAAATACTTATCTCTACTTTGTTGCATCACCCTTTCCTCTTCAAGGGGAAAACCAACGCAAGCTCAAGAAGTAGCAGCCAGCGTAGGCTGACGTAGGAGGGCGCCCGCGTCCGTGAGGAGGCGCCCCGGGCATGGCGGCAGATGCGCGAGGGCCCTCGCCTCGTGAGGCACACGCCAGCAAGCATCACCAGGAGCCTCGTGAGGTCCTCTCACGGAGCCGAACGAGTCAAGAGCAGCTCAACGGGGCCACACAGTCTTGTGTCCTCACGTGGGTGACACGCGCAACGATGAGTAGTGCCAGAGGCCGCGCCAGCAGGCGCGGATAAGGAGGCTTTCCACTTTTGTGCTAACGGAGCGAGGCCAGCACGCTAGTTCCCAAAGCAACCCCAAAGGTTGCCTGATCAGTGCATGAAGACCAAAGGGAAGGGCGTGCCAGTATGGAGGTCATCACCGAGCCCTCCGGCCCGTCACGGCAAGAGACTTTTTGTAGGCGAAGACCACCTTTAGTCAGGATAAGCTGCGCCCCTGTCCCCTTCAAACTGGCCATTGTGGCAACCCTTCCTGCCAAGTATTTTCAGGGGAGGACTAGGGCTGGTATAAAGGAGGGCAGGGTGCCGCCGTAGGGGAGATCGATCTTTCCCCCACAACCCTTGTACTCTCGTAAGGCCTCTCGCCAAGCAATCTCAGACAACCAGGAGTAGGTCTTACACTGCAAGTGATGGAAATATGCCCTAGAGGCAATAATAAAGTTGTTATTTTATATTTCCTTATTCATGATAAAGGTTTATTGTTCATGCTAGAATTGTTAAACTTAAATATATGTGTGAATACATAAACAAATACCGTGTCCCTAGTAAGCCTATACTAGACTAGCTCATTGATCAAAGATGGTTAAGGTTTCCTAAACATAGATATGTCTTGTCATTTGATAATGGGATCACATCATTAGGAGAATGATGTGATGGACAAGACCCATCCGTTAGCTTAGCATATTGATCGTTCAGTTTATTGCTATTGCTTTCTTGATGACAAATACATATTCCTTTCACTATGAGATTATGCAACTCCCGGATACCGGAGGAATACCTTGTGTGCTATCAAGCGTCACAATGTAACTGGGTGATCATAAATATGCTCTACAGGTATCTCCGAAGGTGTTTGTTGAGTTGGCATAGATCGAGATTAGGATTTGTCACTCCGAGTATCGGAGAGGTATCTGTTGGCCCTCTCGGTAATACAAATCATAAGAAGCCTTGCAGCAAAGTGACTAAGGAGTTAGTTGCAAGATGATGTATTATGGAACGAGTAAAGAGACTTGTCGGTAACGAGATTGAACTAGGTATGAAGATACCAGCAATCGAATCTCAGGCAAGTAACATACCGATGGACAAAGAAATTACGTATGTTGTCATAAGGTTCGACCGATAAAGCTCTTCGTAGCATATGTAGGAGCCAATATGGGCATCCAGGTTCCGCTATTGGTTATTGACCGGAGAGGTGTCTCCGTCATGTCTACATAGTTCTCCAACCCGTAGGATCCACATGCTTAACGTTCGTTGAAGATATAGTGTTATATGAGTTATATGATTTGGTGATCGAATGTTGTTCAGAGTCCCGAATAAGATCACGGACATGACGAGGAGCTCCGGAATATTCCAGAGGTAAAGATTGACATATATATAGGATGATGATATTTGGACACCGGAAGAGTTTTGGCATGTACCGGATAGAAATCGGGTCACCGGAAGGGGTTCCGGACACCCCGGGTGGTTAATGGGCCATATGGGCCAAAGGGGGGAACACACCAGCCCACAAGGGGCTGGCTTGCCCCTCCAAAGCCGCAGCCCTTGAGAAGAGAAGGAAAGGGGGAGTCGGCCTCCCCCTTCCTTTCCTCTCCCCCCTCTCCTTCCCCCCTCCGGCAAATATGGAAGGGGGCGCAGCCAAGGGCAGGAGCCCTAGTAGGATTCCGCCCTACTTGGAGCGCCCCTTGGCCTCTCCCCTCTCCCCCACCTATATATATGTGGGAGGGGGGCGCCACACATAACCACGACAATCTCTTAGCCATGTGCGGCGCCCCCCTCCACCATTTACACCCTCAGTCATATTTTTGTAGTGCTTAGGCGAATCCCTACGGAGATAGCTTCCCCGTCATTGTCACCATGCCGTCGTGCTACCGGAACTCATCCACTACTTAGCCGTCTTGCTGGATAAAGAAGGCGAGGACGTCACCGAGCTGAATGTGTGCTGTGCACGGAGGTGTCGTACGTTCGGTACTCGATCGGTTGGAGCGCGAAGAAGTTCGACTACATCAACCGCGTTAACAAACGCTTCCACTTACGGTCTACGAGGGTAGGTAGAAACACTCTCCCTCTCGTTGCTATGCATCTCCATGGATAGATCTTGCGTGTGCGTAGAATTTTTTGTTTTCCATGCAACGTTTCCCAACAGTGGCAGCATGAGCCAGGTCTATGCGCAGATGATATGCACGAGTAGAACACAAAGAGTTGTGGGCGGTGATAGTCATACTGCTTACCACCAACGTCTTATTTTGATTTGGCGGTATTGTGGGATGAAGCGGCCCGGACCAACCTTACATGTCCACGCACATGAGACCGGTTCCACTGACTTACATGCAACTTGATTTGCATAAAGGTGGTTGGCGGGTGTCTGTCTCTCCTACTTTATGTGAATCGAATTTGACTACGGCCGGTCCTTGAAGAAGGTTAAAACATCAAACTTGATAAATCACCGTTGTGGTTTTTGCGTAGTTAAGAATGGTTCTTGCTAGAAACCCGTAGCAGCCACATAAAACTTGCAACAACAATGTAGAGGACGTCTAACTTGTTTTTGCAGGGCATGTTGTGATGTGATATGGTCAAGACATGATGTGATATACGTTGTTGTATGAGATGATCATGTTTTGTAATATCGACAACCGGCAGGAGCCTTAGGGTTGTCTCTTAATTATCGTATGAAATGCAAGCACCTTGTAATTGCTTTACTTTATCTCTATGCATTAGCAATAGTTGTAGAAGCAATAGTTGGCGAGACGACCCCGACGCAACGATGGAGATCAACGTGTCGAGCCGATGACGATGGCCATACCATGTCACATATTTTGATTGCATGTGATGTTTATCCTTTTTGCATCTTATTTTGCTTAGAACGGCGGTCGCATTATAAAATGATCCCTTCACTAAAATTTCAAGATAAAAGTGTTCTCCCCGAGTATGCACCGTTGCCAAAGTTCGTCATTTTGAAGCACCTCGTGATGATCGGGTGTGATAGACTCTACGTTCACATACAACAGGCATAAGACAGTTTTGCACATGCAGAATACTTGGGATAAACTTGACGAGCCTAGCACATACAAACATGGTCTCGGAACACTGGAGACCAAAAGGTCGAACGTGAGTCATATAGTAGATATGATCAACATAGAGATGTTCACCATTGATGACTACCCCATCTCACTTGATGATCGGACATAGGTTAGTTGATTTGGATCATGTATCACTTAGATAACTTGGGGGATGTTAATTAAGTGGGAGTTCATTAGTAATTTGATTTATTAAACTTAATCATGAACTTAGTCTTAATAGTTTTTGCACATCTATGTTTTAGATCAATAGCTCATAATATAACTCCCCTATTTTTGATATGTTCCTAGAGAAAACTAAGTTGAAAGATGATAGTAGCAATGATGCGGACTGGGTCCATGATCTAAGGATTATCCTCATTGCTGCACAGAAGAATTATGTCCTTGATGCACCGCTAGGTGACATACCTATTGCAGGAGCAGATGCAGATGTTATGAACATTTGGCAAGCTGGATATGATGACTACTTAATAGTTTAGTGTGCCATGCTTTACGGCTTAGAACTGGGACTTCAAAAAAACGTTTTGAACGCCAGGGAGCATATGAGATGTTCCAAGAGCTGTAATTGGTATTTCAGACTCATGCCCGTGTCGAGAGGTATGAGACCTCTACTTTGCCTACAAGATGGAGGAGAATAGCTCAGCCAGTGAGCATCTGCTCAGAATGTCTAGGTACTACAATCACTTGAATCAAGTGGGAGTTAATCTTCCAGATAAGATAGTGATTGACATAGTTCGCTAGTCACTATCATCAAGCTACTAGAACTTCGTGATGAACTATAATATGCAAGGGATGACGAAAATGATTCCCAAGCTCTTCGTGATGCTGAAATCGGCGAAGGTAGAAATCAAGAAAGAGCATCAAGTGTTGATGGTTAAACAAGACCACTAGTTTCAAGAAAAAGGGAAAGGGAAAGAAAGGGAACTTCAAGAAGAATGGCAAGCAAGTTGCTACTCCCGTGAAGAAGCCCAAAGCTGGACCTATGCCTCAAACTAAGTGCTTCTACTTTAAAGGGAATGGTCAGTAGAAGCGGAACTGCCCTAAATACTTGGCGGATAAGAAGGATGGCAATGTGAACAAAGGTATATTTGATACACATGTTATTGAAATGTGCCTTACTAGTATTCATAGTAGCCCATGGATATTTGATACCGGTTCAGTTGCTAAGATTAGTAACTCGAAACAGGAGTTGCAGAATAAACGGAGACTAGTAAAGGGCAAGGTGACGATGTGTGTTGAAGTGTTTCCAAGATTGATATGATCACCATAGCACACTCCCTCTACCTTCGGGGTTAATGTTAAGCCTAAATAAATGTTATTTGGTGTTTGCGTTGAGCATGAACATGATTAGATTGTGTTTATTGTAATAGGTTATTCATTTAATTCAGAGAATAATTGTTGTTTTGTTTACATGAATAAAACCTTCTATGGTCATACACCCAATGTGAATGGTTCATTGAATCTCGATCGTAGTGATACACATATTTATAATATTGCACTACAAAAAAATACACTTCCGTGATGATACGTCTTTGTCACAGTAGGTCACGTTTTCTGTCATGCATGTACATCCATGACAAATTTATGACATAATCAAGATAGTCATACATGTGCTGTCGTAGAAGTGTTCCATGACATTACCAAAATTATCATCACGAAAGTGTCCACTTCCATGACGATAAATCGCGCGTCACATAAGTGCTTTCATCAAGGGTGACCGACACGTGGAATCCACCGTAACTGAGCGCCGTTAAGCTATCGGGTCCAGTTTTGGATCCGATAACCCGTTAACAGCCCCGACCAATGGGGATTTCCCATGTGTAAAATCATCATTGGCTGGAGGAAACACGTGTCGGCTCACCGTTGGGACAGATGTCATTCACTCATTGGACCCAAAGCGCCTATGATACATCAACACGTGGCACGGCCCAACAGAGGCCCATTCCTATGAAAAGGTCGGCCCGTTTGACTTGGTCAAAAGGTGGCGGGCCGGCCCACGGCAAGCCTGTTAACGGCCTGTTCGCATATAGCCTGTTAACAATAGCAATGGAATCTTAAATTAGAACAGTTGTTCTTTAGGTTTAATCACTTGTTCTACATGAACAGAGTACAGTAAGACACAAGAATACAGTACTTAAAAAATAAGCTCATAGACCTTACCACATTCTTGGTTCGGGACCAGTACAGAACAAGGCGTTCCCAGTCATCGTCCAGTAAATGTGTCTCAGGAGAATGTAAGGGAATTTGATGAGTTTCTTTGCCGGTGAAGTACGTTTTCTTCAGGTAATTCCGATACTGCCACCAAGCATTCTTGAAGATAGCAGAGGTATTAGCACAGGTTACCTCATCCTGAGTTTCCAAATCAGTCCTTCTCTATAGAGAAAAATGGGAAATTTTGTTGTATTATAACCATCATGGAGGTAGGATGTATGAGACAAAGCAAAGTAATTGCCATGAATAACATTACTTACACATAACTCCTGGACAAACACCTGCAACTAGCATTTTCCTTCATCTTCAGTATAATATTTCCAAGATGGGAAGATACGCACATACGATTTAACAACATCAAATGTGATAGATGCTAAACTACGACTAGCTGGTTGTGCTTCCTCCACAGGAATAGGCGTACTAACTGGTGGAGTTGGGGTTCGCCGTGGTAGTACTGGCCCTTTGGGCACCGGAGCTGCCTTACTAACTACTCTTGTTTGGGAGCTCTGTGGTGGAGATGGTGTTGTGTCAACAGGAACTGGGTTACTATCTGCTGGGGTTGGGGTTAGATTGGGTGAAGCTGGTTCCCTGTCTATCGCAGTAGGGGTACAATCTGCGAGAGTTTGGGTTATGTGTGGTAGGGCTGGTTCTCGTGCATGTACAACCGGGGTGCTATCTCCACCAAGAGGTAGCACTGTTTTATTTGAAGACCGTGTTTTTAGTCTGCTAGATGCTGGCATCACCCGTTCCAATTCAAATGGCTGATAAACAGGAAACATAGTTGAATGTACAGACATTGTATGAGAGACAGATGCAATAGATAGTGTGGAAAAAAGAGGGCATGAAATGGTTGACATGTATATTGTTTAACTAAAACGGATAGCATGACATAATTTCACATATATGATGTCTATCTAAACTGGATAGTATAGAATAACATAATTCAAAGATATGATGAATAACTAAAACGCCGTGCCAAGTTAGAGCATACACCTCGGTGGGGGAATAAGACTGGTCATCTGTCTCTGAATCCATCTCTGAGGAGCTTTCAGGACCCAACAAGAGATCTACTTCGACCGGTAGCACTGTCTGCTCTGAAGGCCTTGTTTTCACTCCAGATTTTTCAATCTCCCACCCAAATGGCTGATTCACAGGAAGAGTAGTTTAATGTACAAACATTGTTGACAAATGGAAATGTAATGAAGAAAAGGATGGGAAAGATATCATTCAAATATATGATGCCTGGTTAAACAGGATGGCATTGCACATTTCACATATATTATGGCTGGCTAAAAGACATGAGACTGCATAATTCCCATATATGATATAGAAACTAAACAGGTGGCGACAGAACATGTCTAAACTAAGCAGATGACATATATGATGTCAAAAGTAGGCACTGCAAGGCAACATATGCATGATATAACTAACATCATCATGCCAAGGTAGAGAAAACACCTTGGGGGGTAAATAGGTGTGGTCAGTGGTGTCTGAATCCGCCTCAGAACAGATATCTTCCTCTGGATTACAATCTGGAGAGGGGTGGGGAGGGTTTGCCATTGAACCTACCATGGAGCGATGTCTGCATGACATTGTATTGCCGCGCAAAACTCTTCTCTTTTTCTCTACATGTTCAGCATGACTGTGTACATTATCTGACATGCATACGAAAAAAAATGGTGAGATTATGTAAGGAGAGCATGCAGAAATTTAGAGTGATGGTACAACAAGTGGATGGATCCAAAAATAATGATAGCAGGCTGATGATTGCTTTAATTTAATAAAAAAGACAGATGATGATTGCTTTACTATTTGTTTCCCACCCAAGATGAACAACATAGGCATACCCTAGGTGAACCAGATATTAGATAGAGATACTATTCATTGCTTCCTCGATATGTGCCCCACAACTAATTTAGAACTCAAGTTTGAACATTAATTTGGACCTGACTTGGAGTCCAAGAGGTGAACAGGATGATAAAGTAGCAGGTAATTTCAAGCAATGCATAACATAAGCAGAATCAAAAGAGTGCGACCTCTCTTGTGGACCCGTGTACTCCTAAGGTTCATCTGCTGAGTCGATGATGGTGATGCCGTTGCGGTGGGTGCCGGTGGCAGGGAAGGAGATGTGAGGCGGCGAAAGACGGTCAAGAGTCGTGATGTCTGGTTTGGTGGATGTTTCTGTCGATGGAGCAGCTCAGGTGAGGTGGACGACGTCGCGGCAGGAGCAGGACAAACCACACAAAGTTCCCTTCGACACCTACCTGTAACTGAAGTAATTCTGTAAGGGCTCATTTGGCTTGTATGATTCTAAAAACGCAGGGATAGGAAAAACACCGGAATAGGATAGGAATGCACATGGTAAACAGAGCATTTGTAAACACAGGATTTCTGTCAACTTGGGTGTTTGGTTTACAGGAATTGGAAGAGCAGAGGAATGAAAGCAAACATGGCCAAAATAAAGTGAAACCATATGAAACCGTGTATAGTTAGAATGTTATTCTGCCACTAATGCACTTGGTCTTGTTTTCATGCATAGGATTTTGAAAAGTAGGTCCAGGTGGATGTTTTGCTTCATTCCTTCCAACAAAATGCATGAATGATTGAATAGTACAGTGCCATTGGAAAATTCCCTATTGCTATGTTTTTCCGTTGAACCAAAATAGCCCTAATGGATCGACATGAATGTATAGTAATAAGTGATGCAACAAGTGTACAACCTCTTTGCCGTAGTCGTGTCGACCTCAGCATCATTTGGTTGGTCGCTGAAGCAGTTGAGGCAGAGGTGGTTGTCGGAGGTGTGGAGGAAGATCTGAGGAATCTGTAGACGGCGTCCAGGGCACTGCTCTGTTGTGATGGATCGTTCTATCGTTGGAGCAGCCCCGGTGAGCCGTAAGACGTCAAGGCTGAAGCAGCACAAGACAGACATCGTCAATCTCAAGTGGGATTCTAATAGCATCTCCAATAGATGATGTAAAATAGATGTAAAATTTACATCACCAAAAACCACCTGACTACAACAAATGAGGTAAAAACTGTTGACTCTGAACTTAACTGTCGAAACTGAAATTTACTGTGGAATCTGAATGTTAATGTCGAAACTGAACGCAATGGTAGGAGAGAGGCACTTAACATGTAGTTTAGGGAGGGCCTGCAGTTCATCTTCAACCTGCACCCCCCTGAGCTGCCAGCCACCACCGGCCTCGCCGCCGGCCACAGCGCTGCCTCGCCGCCCCGAAACAACTCCCCACTGCCGATCCGCCGCTGCCCCGACCAGCCCTATAGCCCCCCCGCACCCACCCTGAACCCTAAGATAGATAGTGGGGTACCTCTCCGGCGAGCCCCCGTCCCCCCTGCGGGTGGTTCTTCCTTAACTCCGGCGAGCCCCCCCACCCCCTGAAAATCGACTGACCCAAAAGTCGATTCAGTCGACTGAAGTGTAGCTAAATCAGAGCAGAGCAGCAGCACAAGCGAGGGGGAGAGCAGCAGCAGCAGCGCGAGCGAGTGAGAGCCGGAGCAGTAGCAGCTAGGCGATCGAGCGAGAGCCAGAGCAGGAGCAGCGCGAGCGAGCGAGAGCCGGAGCAGCAGCAGCAGATCCGGCTAGTGTGGACGCCGCCGCCGAAGGGGCCTCGCACTGGGGGAGAGCCATCGTGGAGATGTCGCCCGCGACGCCGGCTTTAAGGTAGCCGCTCCATGGGGGTGCGGGATGGAGCACCATCGGCATCGGGAGGTCGAGCTAAGGAGAAGGTGTGATGCGATGAGTGTACAACCTCTTTGGTGGCGCCGAGTAGGCCTCGGCTTCGTCCAAGGAGTCGGTGAGGATGCTGCGGTTCCGGTGGAGAAGGTTAAGGCGGCGTTGTGGGGATGGAGCAGCCGTGATAGATGAGGCGATTGTCGAAGCAGCTCCTTGGAGGTGGAGGACGGGGCGGCTGAACCGGGGGGACGACGAGATGGACGACGGATCCTCATCCGGGGAGGTGGACGAGGGACGTCGAGCTGTTGCGGTGGACGACGTCGTCGGGGAAGAGGCTCCGGCTGGGCAGCGGTGAGGTGGCGGACGGAGGAGGGTGGGGTTTCGCGGCTGGAGCGGAGAGGTTATGGCGGCTTGGGATTTCGAATGGCAAAAAGGAGGTGATAGGAGGGGGTGAACCATGACTTAGGGACGCGCTTGTCCAAAATGTAGGGTGTGTTACAAAAGTACCCCCCACCGATTTGAACTAGCGGCCCTTTCAGCTCAGGGTTAGAAGGGGGATTTCGCGTGTCGGGATTTGGCGGCTGAAGGGAGTTTTCGCGCGCGTTGTAATTTCGGGATAGCAAGGCGCGAGTTGTGAAGGCGGCAGTTTTGGGAGCACGATATATGAATTTTTGGGATATAGCAAGGCACGGTTTGAATATTAGGGACAAGCCTAACGTGTAATATTGTACTTGTACGTACCAAATCAATTTGCACTTCCCTCAACCAAAAAGAAAACAAAAAAAAATAAAACTATTCACACCACACAAAGAGAGAGTCTTGCCCCGTTTTACTATAAAATGCTATTCAAAGCTACTCCCTCCTTCCATCTATATAGGGCCTAATGCGTTTTTCGATGCTAACTTCGACCAAATATTAGAGCAATAATATATGACATGCAACTTACACAAAGCACACCGTTAAATTCGTCTGTGAAAGGTTCTTTCAATGATATAATTTTCACATTGTGCATGTCATGTACTATTAATATTGTCAATAGTCAAAGGCGGTCTTTAAAAACGCATTATGCCCTATATAGATGGAAGGAGGGAGTATGAATCCATGTTATGTCCAATTAAATTTTTTTGCTTGCTGTATAATGCATGTAACCTACTCATACCAACATTTTAGTGCATTCCAAATGTCTATACTACCGCTGCAATTCGAACTGAATTTGAATTCGTTTCTCTATTTCAATAAGAATCTACAATCATGATTGTTGCCAACTTCAACCATCATTCGTGTATTACCTTAATAACACACCACATGATTAATATAGAGATAGATATGAACTATGTGTACTACATGAACTCAAATTCTATTTTTTGAATACACTTGATGTTGATTCCAAATAATAGTACATTTGATGTACTAACTATATATTCATAATCTAAACCATGTTCCATACGTGTACACCGTGTTTATCACACACAGTATAGTGCCCCGCCCCCTACATTATGACAAGTATTTAGACCTGAGCTGCAAAAGCCACACATTAGCCCAAATTATGATCAATGTTCTATATATTATACGTAGTACTAGCAAGATGCCCAAGCGTTCCACAGAACATCAACATGATCAAGGGGAGGCCTAATTTGCAAATATGGAGAGGGGTGTGGGTATCTGTTTTCAAAATTGCCATAGTTTCCTTCCTATCCGTCAGATATAAATCGGACGGCCTATATTGCAGGATGGCAGGCACACCATCATCAACAACTCCGTTTTTTATAAGAGTAGAGATAAAATATATTATATGTAGTATAACATGTTCATAACCACACCATGTGTATCACCGTTATATATATTCACACATGCGTCGGTTTAAAACACTATGATAAATTCTTCAAATATCCGAATTCGCTTTTTATAATGAAGTATGATCTCTATTCGTCTTTTACACCCACACAATCCTCTTATCTTTGTAGCTAGCTAGCGCTAACTTTCTCTCGTGCATGCACACGCCCGCATCCCTCTCACCCTCCCTCAGCACTCTCTAGCTCCATCGCGCAAATTCGTCTTTTCACTTTAGGTCGTTCACCCACGGTGTGTGTAGGCCCCCAGCTCCTTCTTTACGGCACACATCGATCGATATGCCTCTCTAGCCAGGTGTGCCTAGCACAAAACACAAGCTTCCCCTCTTCTCTTATCACCGTCTATGCGTCACTCCCACCACTCTTTTCATCGATCTCGTACTCGCACACTCCTCCCCCCTCGATATAGTATGACTCTCGCATCACCTCCTAGATGCATCCCTCTCTCTCTCTATCCTTCTCCCCGTGCCTCATTTGCTTCTAACACACACATGCATGTATACCGATCGATCTCCCAACATATACCTAGGTCGACTTTAACTATTCCCCCCCATCGATCGACGTTACCTCACAAGTTATGTCTCTCCTTTCTCTGACAAAGGACGACTGATCCTCCTATGTAGTTATGTCTGCTTACCATAGCCATATCGCCCCCTCATCATTCGTGCATGCCTCCTGACCCGTCTCTCACACGCACGTGCACAGACACGCAGCCATCCCCTCTCTTATTGATATTGCAGGCGTGCCCTTCGGTTGTCTAGCAAGCCTATCCCACCATTTGTTAGAAGCAACTCCACTACCACCCCCTCCAACACTCTAGCTCTGTCTCTCTCCCAACCTTATTCCTCTCCTACACATATGCATGGATGTCGATCGATCTCCCTTAATACATGAGGTAGGCCTCTCTCCTCCTCCACACATATACCAGCCATTGTACCTCTATAGTTAATTAGTCCTCCCTCCCCCCTCCCCACCACACACACCGATAGTCGAGCGTTGTAGGTAGGTATCCATGCCACAGAGACAAACTGCACCTGTCCCCTCTCATGTTCCAGTAGGCCAGCCACTCTATATCTTTGACGTGGGCACACACAAATTCGATGGCACTCTTTATCGATCGCGCGCACACACACACACATCATCCCTCACTTCGATTCTGTGGACACCTCAAGCCGATGATACCTCCACTCTCTTCTCATGGATCGCCCCTCTATATATATGATATATCCAGGACTCTATTTCACAGACATTGCATATGTTACATTTTTTGATTGACCCCACCCCCCCAAAAAAACTCTCACGAACCCACACACTATATCTCTCTATGTTTGTATCTCTCTCACACAACCCCACGTAGGTGGTGTGCGTATACAAGAAGAGAATAGGTGCACCGTGCACGTACTCATGCTTCGTGCCCAGCCACACCCGCGCGGGTACACTGTGGAGCTCATTTTTGTACGAAATGGCAGCCCACGTGCTAATTTGAACGCGTGTAGCAGTTGTTTACCTACGGAGGTCATGTACCACGCGTGCACGAAACAAAGTTCGACTTGATGCGTTGGCGCGTTATTTTTAAATAAAGTTATATCGCTCAATGGCACGTACATAGAATATAAAACGATTTTTATGGAGAAAAAGGTAGTCCGCTCCACTATATACAATGGAGCCTGCCTGCCTGGTTTGTCTCTCTTCAGAGTATCTCACACAAGGCTGTGGTGGCCTCTCTCTCTCACCGTTGGTCACTGATCCGGCCGCATCCCGTCCGCCGGCGGAAAGAGAGGACGTGCATCGTTTCTCCATCCGACGGCACCGAGGCAGCACGTCCCGATCTGCGGTACACGCTGTTCTCTCTGACCAAGCTTCGACGTGGTAGGGCCTACGCCACCTGCTCGCTGCCGCAGTATGGGCAGATTCCACCCGCCGCCGCTCACCTAGTTACATCCCGACGACCTCCAGGTATCCCCTCCGTCCTTGCTCCACTGCCCGTCTTCCCACGTCGCTGCATGTGGATCTTCCATAGTTCTTTGCCCAAAACATAGCTCATCCGGCGTACTTTCCATATTGCTGTCTCGTCCTCACACCGTTTTAGACAAACACAACCATGTTGTTATCTTCCCTTAGGACAAGGAATATGCTTCTTTTTTGTCGTCGCATGTGTCATCAACTGTTCTTGGCCAGTAATTGTTTCCTTTCTACCTCTTTTTTGCAAACAGGGCTATCCATTTCACCTCGTTGCTATTGCGACCTTTTGGTGAACTACACAAATCACTTTTTTCTTAAGAGTGTTTTGTGCAGTTCTACCAAAATGTCACACGGGCAACGTCTCTACATTTCAGTGCGACTGCACAAAGGGAGATTGGTTTTGCTCTATCCTCCTCATCCAACTCCGAGCCTAATCTTCTCCAACTAGTTAGTCTTAAGAGAGACTGCAAAGGTGACCGGCTTCTATTTGTGTGTTTATTGTTTCATCAGTAGTCCTCTATTATCGTCATCACACTTAATATCTTTGGAACAGGGACGCTCGGCTCTATTTTAGTGGAACTGCACAAAATGATCGGAATGTTGCATGCTCCAGACAGCTACTTTTTTCCCAACATGCCTTGTTGATTTAGACAGAGCTGGGGGGACGTTGCTACCAATGAAAGCATGGATCAATTTTAATTTAACACCTTCTCACAGCTTTGTCTTCAGTTGTCATGTAAATATTAGCTCTGATTAGCAAGGAAGTTAGTTTTTTATTGTTTCCGAAAGAGCATCGATGGCAAGACACACGAAACAAAAGCTGAAAGCTCACACCATTGTACAATTTCATGTCGCTGGAAAATTATTTGTATAGTACGTCAATTATGTAAACAAATGCTGGAAGCTTGGTACATTGCCGGAAGCCTCTTCGGCATCCGGGTCCATGTGCCATGCACAAAATTATACTCCTTCGTTCCTAAATATTTGTCTTTTTACAAATTTCAAATGGGCATATTTTAGAGTGTAGATTCACTCATTTTGCTTCGTATGTGTACTCCCTCCGTTCCTAAATATTTGTCTTTCTAGAGATTTCAACAAGTGACTACATACGGAGCAAAATGAGTGAATCTACACTCTAAAATATGTCTATATACATTCGTATGTAGTAGTCCATTTGAATCTCTAAAAAGACAAATATTTGAGTAGTCACTCGTTGAAATCTCTAGAAAGATAAATACTCTGGAGTATATTTAAGAACCGAGGGGGTAGTGCACAGCCGCATGGGAGACTCAGACCGGTCGTTGCGCCGCATTAATAGTGAGTAATGAGCAGTCAAATCATAAGCCCCACCTTTCCCACTGTAAGTTGCTCAGAAGAAGCAACCATCAATACGCTCTTCTTTGAATCCGCTCATACTACTCCATCCGTCACTGTTTATAGAGCGCGCTTCAGAAAAAGAGAAAATCTCTAGGACCAAGGCGACTAGCGATCGGCCTGAAAAATAGCATTGGTAGTTATAGCACGGCGTCTATTACTAGAGGAAATAATGCGTACACACATGCATGCAGTGCTTCCACCCCGGGTACACACATGCATGCACTTACTCCACTCCATAGTACAACATCGAGAGAAAATTGCGGTTACCACGCCCTAATTAATTGAGCATTAAACCAAACGTGTCTAAAGTCTCTCTGGTGGTGGAAATGCATTGAGAGAAATGCATCATAATGAAGCGTGCCCTGTAAACGGTGACGGAGGGAGGAGTAGTATGAAGGTGCAAAACCAAGTACGCGTATGGCCAGTCGGTCAACGCACCTCCTCTTGGCATATCACTGACATGTGGGACCGGAGTGTGAGCAAACCGATCTCAATTGACGGCAAAATGGCCAACCCGCCGTTGCTTGAGAGAGACGAGGAGCGAGAACACACAGACGGGCTCGCACGGAGGCCAAGATATATTCGAGCATGGTTGATCGATATCATCATTACATGTTGGGCTGCCATTTTCCGCCCTTCTCTGGAATAAATGTGTACTTTATCAGAGATTAAAAAAATAAGAGTACAGAGGCTCAACCATGCGGTTCTAGTAGTAGTACTACTCGTACTACTAAACCTTGCGCTTGGCTCTTCGCCTCTTCGTGCAGTCGAACAATGATGGTACTCCGCATGTTCGGTACTACAGTGTATGCCTCTGGCAATCTGACACCGAATGAACTGATGCATGTCCATCGCTTGGGCGAGGGTACGTTGCATTAGTCAAAAGGCGTAAGCGAGCTTCACCTTGTCCAACAAGCTTCTCCTCATTCTGCGAGTTGACGGGACACACCAACAAGTAGTGCTAGTCCATACTCCCTCCTTTCCGGTTAATATGGCTTCATCTTTTTTGCGGGTAAATGAGAGAGCTTTATTCATATACAAGCATTCTTAGGAGGATCAGCCAAGACACTGGTCACTAGGAAGCGAGGTACCCCGCAAAAAAAGAAGTAGGAAGCGAGGTGTTTCATCAAGCCAGCTCTCGGCCACATTCAAAGTGCAGCAAGCACGGTTCGCACAAAGATGCGCCGCAAGGTTTGCTGACCTGTTTACATGCTGAATAACAAAAAAAGAGGAACTATTACCGAGCGCTCCTATTTGTAACAGGATATGAGCCAGAATTAAGCGAGAATTGTGGCGAGTGTTCCATGCAATCAACTTCCATTATCACATGCGAGAACCCTCGAAGGGAACCAAATGTGTTGAAGATTGCTTTATCACATTTTAAAAATATAATAAAGTGCAGACGCTCCTCCATCCGGTTCCTAGTACTAGTATAGTAGTACATACCTCTATAGAGTATAGTAGTAGTACTAGTACTAGTAAACTTTGCGCTTGGCTGTTCGCCTCTTCGGGAAGTGCAACAATAATAGCACTAGTATAGTGTATGCTTCTGGCAATCTCACACCGAATTAACTGTTGCACGTCCACCGCCTGAGTGAAGGACAACTTGCATTAGTCAAAAGTTTCTCCTTGTCCTGCGAGCCACCGCACGCAAGCTTCTCCCGTCCTGCAAGCTTCTCCTTGTTCGGCAAGTTGACGGGACACGGCAAAGTAATGCTAGTCCATACTGCCTCCTCTCCGGTTAATATGGCTTAATTTCAAATGAGATAAATACACTGTCTGTCACTGTATATTTGTAAAAATACGGTCAGTGGACTTCATAATACGCTCATTGTGCTCAATATATACATTTTCCGGTGTTTATACGGTCACTAGCTCACCCTGGCTGAGTTTGTGTGTGCATGCACATGTAGGTTGAGCACTTGAGCGTGACCGTGTGTGTTCCATCATGTGCTCGGACATGCATGCATTAGGGCGTCGCGCGCGTTTTTGCGTCCATGTGTACGTGTGACTGTTGCATACACGTAGGGGGAGTACGTGTAGGGGCCACTAAAGGAGCAGTCAAATCACACAGTAAGTTAGTCGGAAGAAGCAACCATCATTTCACTCTTCAATGACACGTACGCAATATAAAATGGTTGATATGGAGAGAAAAAGAAAACCACTATATATGCACTACTAGGAGCCTAAGCTACAAGCCTGCTTGCTTGGGTTGCTCTCTTCACAAGCATAGAACGACGGTGGCCACACCGCTGGTCACATATCTGGCCTGATCCCGCAGCTGGGGGAAGGGAACAATGTTCTGCGTAGACGCGGTCGACATCGGCGAGGGAGAAAATCCACAGTCGGTGCGTCCCAATCCGGGTGTCACCGCGGTGTGGGCCGATGCCGCGTCCCAACCGCCCTTCTAGCTACAGCCCGACGTCCCAGGTAGTCCATCTTCCTTTTGGAGACGGCTTGCTCCACTACCGCAGCTCCCCACGTAGCTCCATCTCCATGTCGATCTTTCTCTACTTCTACAGGCTTCTACTTGTGATGAGTTTATGTCCCATGAACTAGTGCCAGTACTATTATTCTAATCACACTTCTTCAATATCTTTGCCGTCAGGGATGCTCAGCTCGATTTTAGTGGAACTGCACAAAAGCATCGTATGATCCGAGGGTGCCAGCCGTCTTTCCTTCGACAGATTCTACCTGGCCAGGAAATTAAATCATGTTTAGGGTTTAGGGTTTAAGTCGTAGTGACCCCATCAGTAGTTTTTCTTTCGTACACGCTCTCACAACTTTTGTCTTTAGTTGTGAAGTAAATATTGGCTATGATCTGTGAATCATTGAGATGCATCAGCATGCGTGTTAGTTTTCCTTTGTATTTGATGGAATGTTGTAACGGGGCAACCTTGGAGTAGGAATGAAAATGGAGTGGAAAGTTTCCGTTTTTTCGGAGAAAAAATGGAAACGGAGAGAAACCAACGTTTTGTCTTGTTGGATCGCGCCATCGAGCAAAACCAACATTTAAATCACGTCTGTCGCGTTCGTGCCTCACCCTCCTCCACGGCTCGACCCCACACGGTCGCTCGGCATGCCACTCACCGCAAACCGAGTATACGATAACTTTCTCGCCTGCTTGTCGATGGATCGCGCCATGGAGTACTAGTACTACTGGAAGAGATTGACGAGTTGGGGGAGGACAGCTAGCTGTAGCACGGACTCCCAAGAACTTTTTACATGCATGTTGTGGCCGGCTATTGCGACCTTTGAACGTGGAGCAGTCACGTGCACCAGGAAGCGGCACGGGCGACGCTCTCGGCCCACGCGCCGCTTCAATGACGGCGCCAGTGAGAGGTCGCGTCCGCTCTGGCCGGGCATGAATGCAGCACTGATCGTTTCGGGCGGGAAGCACGCGCGGGTGCTGAAGAGGGTTCGGGTTGGTCAGGAGCGGCCGTGGCAGCGGTCCGGACGCCCGCAAACAGGAGATGTTGTACGTTAATATTGCCGCGTATATAATTAACAACGTAAATAATGTGCCAGTTGGACAAATATGATTGGAGATGGAGATGGAAATGGAATTTTACATAAACACGGATATGCATGTCTATGTCTATGTGTGTGTGCGCGACGACTCTCGCGACCCCGAAGCGGGGGCGTGTTTTTGATCGAGTTTTCTTGGTACGTTAAAAAATTGTCCGCCATTTTTTGTTTCTTTTTTCCGGGAACGCGTGTATTCTATTTAAAACCACTGCTATGGAGAGACTGTTTTACTCCATTATACCCTCTTGTTTGATAGAGTTTCTCGCGTCTCGCTCTCTCACCCTCTCCATATCAAAACAAGATGACAGTGTCCACACTATCTCTCTCCTCACCGGTGGTCACAGATCCGGCCGAATCCCGTCCGCTGCGGGAGGTGAGGAGGTGCAGCGTTGACGTTGTCGCCGTCGGCGATGGAGGAAGGCGATGCGCACCGTCCTCTCGGAGTCGGCGCTGGCGCGGACGAAGGTCCTCCGCACCCTTGTTCGCTGCCGTCGTGTGGGCAGATCCCGCCCGCCCGCCTAAGCGACATCTCTCCCACCTGAGGTATAACTTCTTTTATGGTTCCAGCTCCTCAGGTTGCTGCATGCGGGTTTTCTTCTATGCGACTACTCCCCAGCTCCCCATGTATAGTAGCTAGGGTTCGTCGGCTGGTCCAACATCACCTACTATTATAGAGGAAATGCCACTCAAAAATTTGTCCTGATTTATGCCTCGGTGGAGGTATACATGTTGTTTCGACAAAAAGTACATGGTGGTTGTGCGGTCATTGTCCATATGCTCCTATTGTTGCCGCTAATCTAATACTATCACTGGTTAAATGAAGAAATGCTTTTTTTCTCGGGTATCCTGGTTTAGTTCCCATCAAGATAATCATGATGCTTCTGTTTGTTGGTGTACTTTTCATAATTCTTATTGACGATTGAGATGTCATTGTTAATCTTGTAAAACAAAGTAACAACACTATATCCCTTTTTTATATTTTTGGAAACAGCGATGCGTATCTCCATACCCGGGCATGTCTTCCTCAATTTTAGTGGAACTGCACAAAATTGGATGGCCATTGTTGTTCCGCCTCACTGTCCTCTGCCACGTGGTTCTTCCTTCCTCAAGCTTGACAACTGAGAAGAAACAGACCACAGTGAGGATTTGTCGAACTTCATAGGTGCCTCACCCAAACTTGATGCCAAATGGATGATGCATCACCATGATGACCTATCGATGCTCATGGTGCGCCTCATGGTTGCGTCGGCTGGTGAAGCTGATCGATTTTCAATGAAAAACAAGTTGTCTTCCATCAGTGCTCTTTGCTTGTTACCCACAAAGATGATATCCTTCGTCAGTCCACCTTGGTTGCGTTGGAGACGCAGTCGTCTTTCACGTTGGTGCAATTTTATCACACAATTGGCTATGAACCAAATGTTTCCTCGAAGAAGGATCGACATTGGTACTAAGAGCATAGGTTTTGTATTGATTTCTAAGCCTTCTCACAACTTTGTCTCCAGCTCCCCTGTAATTTTATTTGTCCAGCTATTAACTTTGATTAAAAAAATGGTGTGGACTAAAAACCCGGATGGACGTAGTAGCCCTCCATTTTTATTTACTCCGCATATTAGATTTGACTGAAGTCAAACTTTGTAAAGTTTGACCAAGTTTAGGCCGAACACAACAAACCATAATTATTAGAGAGGGCAAACTGTACATACTCTCAAACCTTTCTGATAATTGAAATTAAAATTCTTTATTTGTACACACTCTCACACGTTTCCGATAATTTGGCGCATGTGTGGTTGTTCACTTAAGGGAGGGTAGTGTACCGCACGTGAAGGACAGGAAGTGCGACCAGGACGTGTGGATCGTTAGTTCATCGGAAGTACTCCCTCCGTTCCTAAATATTTGTCTTTCAAGTGGTTTGCAATGGACTACCACATACAGATGTATATAGACATTTTTACAGTGTAGATTCACTCATTTTGCTTTGTATGTAGTCATTTGTTGAAATCTCTAGAAAGACAAATATTTAGGAACAGAGGGAGTAGTGGTTTTCTTCACTAGTACCTTAAATAAAGAGTTTCGTTTCGTACTTACACAATTTAAAACGATTGTTATGGAGAGAATAAGAAAATCACTGCACTATATATTAGTCGTATACATGAGTACTATATGGACGCAGCTTCATTGACTTTAGTGCACCTGCCTTTGGGTTTATGACGGGTGGGCCCAAAATGTGGCTGGCCCACCTGTCATACAGCCAAAAGCAGGTGCAGTTAAGGCACTGGAGCTCAGTCCATACTACTGTATATATATAAGCTGGAGCCTCAGCGCTTGTTCGCTAGGGTTTGCACTCTCCACACTCTCGCCGCACTACATATATATATATACACACGCTGGAGGCTCAGCGTTCCTTTGCTAGGGATTGCTATATTCACTGTCTCTCACCCTCTTCACCAAATCTAAACAAGACTGCGTTGTGGCCTCTGTCTCTCACACCCCCCTCACAGCTGGCGAAGGAGGCGTCCGGATCCCGTTGCACCGGGAAGGGGAGGAGGTGCAGCGTTCACTCTATCGCCTTCGGCGAGGGAGGCAATCCACTGCCGGCTGCGCTTTTCTCTTTCACCCAGCGCCTGTGCGGGAGGGCCACCGACCCCTTCTTCCTCGCTGTCGTACGTAGTGTGGGCAGATCCGACCTCCCGCCGCACGCCTTGCCACATCCCGACGACCCTAAGGTATCAGTTTCTTTGAAACCGTCATTGGTCTAGCTGCATGCTGATCTTTTTCGCTCGAATCTAGGTCTTGGTTCAAAGAGGAAAGAAGGGTGCAGTGGGGTGGAGCATGAATCTAGGATGTGGTTCAATGAGGAAAGGAGGGAGGGAAAGTAGTATAGACTAGCTATCCAGCCGCTTTGTTGGTCGAAAAGGGAAAAAAGGGGTAACCCAGTATACACATCTCTAAGGAACCGAACTCTTTGTTGAAAAGGGAAAGAAACTGGGGGGTCGGGTAGTTTGTGCAGGACTAAATTTGCTGCCCTCACATCGAAAAAAGTTTCAAAGAGAACAAATATGGGACAAACGCAAATCTGCTGCTTGGCTACATACTCTGCATCACCCATTTATACGTGTGGACGCACATGGTGCTGGCATGTCCCATGTCCCATCCACATGATCGTGCAGTGTGTTTTGAGATGTTGTGCTACTTGTATTGGTACTGTTTTAAATAAATGTTGAATTGAAGCTATTGTATTTTAAGAAATGTCACTCTCAGAATTAACTACTGAACTATTTTAAGAGAATTTCTCTGTTAATATGAATCAATGCAACCGTTTTAGAAATGCTACTGTCCTATACTTTGTTTTCCATCAAGATAAGGTAGATGCTTCTTTTTGTGGCCGCATGTTTCATCCTCCTTTATTGGCAGTAATTGTTTCCTTTTTTGCCTATGTTAAACCAGGGATATCTATTCAACTTGTTGCTATAGCAAACTTAAATGTCACACCGGCGACTTTACTTGATTTCAGAGTAACTACACAAAACGAGATTGGATTTCCTATTCGTGTTGGCAGATTTGTAAGTGATCTTGTGTGCGTCATGACAGGTTGGTACTTGCCTTCATCCACATGATCGTGCAGTGTGTTTTGAGATGTTGTGCTACTTGTATTGGTACTATTTTAAATAAATGTTGGATTGAAGCTATTGTATTGCTGTCTTTTCCCATTAAGTAGTGAACAAAAATGGGACCAACCCAGACATTATGCTTTTTGTTTTCTTACAACAAACTCTGCATCACCCCCTTTATAAGTAGATGGAAGCACATGTTGTTGTTGCGCCCACTCTCCCTGGAACTGTTTATGCTTTTTGTTAATCTAATGCCGCTGGTAAAATTAAGCAATGCCACTCTTAGAATTAACTACTGAATCTTATTTCAAAACTGCAACACTTGTTAGGGATTGGCGGGATTACCATTTTTGTGGCCGCATGTTTCATCCTCCTTTATTGGCCAGTAATTGGTTCCCTTTTTGCCTCTGCTAAAACAGGGATATCTATTCAACTTGTTGCTATTGCAACATTTTGCTTCGCTTAATTTTGGTGGAACTGCACAAAATGAGACCGGATTTCCATATATGTGTTGAGATCTCTTTGAGATCTTCCTCACGAGTTCTTTCAAATCTTGGTCTTGAAAGGTCATTACCGACTTTACTCGGAATTAACTAATGAATCTTAGTTCAAAACTGCAACACTTGTTAGGGATCGGTAGGAGTACCATTTCTGTTAGGGATCGGCCGGAGTACATGTTTCAGAAATGTATTGTTCAGATAATGTCTTTGTTATTATATATCAGTTATAGTGTTTTACAAATGGTACTATCCTGCTTTGTAGTTCTTTCTACATGTTTAACTAAGGTATTGTTAAGATAATGTCTCTGTTAAAATGAATCAGTCGCATTGTTTTAGGAATGATACTTTTCAGCTTTGTCGTTCTTTATACATGTTGAAACAAGGCATTGTTAAGATAATGTCTCAGTTAATATGAATGAATCACACTGATTGAGAATTGCTACTCTCGTGCTTTGTTTCCCATTAAGATAAGGTAGATCAGTAGATGTTTTTCTTCTGGGAGTACAAGTCATCAACCGTTTTTCTCAGTAATTGTTTCCCATATACCTTTTGTTGCTTACAGGGATATCAAAATTAAAGCTCGGTTTTATTCCGGCTTTGATTTTAGTTGAACTGCACAAAAGGAGCCAATGTGTCTAAGGCAAACTGCTGCATTAGTGGGTCCAGTTGGTCTTACCACTTTGCAGAAAGAAGCAGTCACTGTTTGTGCTACATTACACAAGGAATGATCGAGAAGCTTTACAGAGTATTAGTAGACGCTGGTGACATGACTAGTCTGCAGAGAGCATAGGAAACTCTACAACACGTGGAGTGCACTGGGCAAAAAGTGCCCAAACAAGTACAGGAAGCCAGGACAGGACTCCAAATCTGTCAATGTCATTCTAAGCAACAATGATGGGGCATCTGGGTATGGTAATCTGTTTACCGTACTTTCGGTTTGTTAGTCCACCGATTGGTGGGTTGACCTGGGGCCAATATTCATGTGTGTGCTGCTGTGTCTTTGTTTTCTTGCAGCATATAAATATGATATCCATAGGGATGCTCAGCTTGATTTTAGTGGAACTGCACAAAATGTCCATAATACTTCATCATGCACAATACATCGAATGGTTCTCTAATCATTCGTCGTCACCTTGAGCCACCAGACTATCAGATGACAAACTGATGACAAACTCTGCCCGTTCCACAATCATAGGCATTACATATTTTGAATGGGAAAAGCTTGTCAAAGTTGACATTAGTTTGATATATTGGAATTGGAAAACCTTGTCAATTTTTGCTGATTGATGTTAGCCAGAAGACATGCATTTGATATTTTTGAGTGGGACGCCCTTTGCTGTGAGCAACGTCGATCGTTTTTTCCTAGTCCTGTCTTCAGTTTAGAAGTAAATATTTACTCTGCTGAGATGCATAGTCACATAAATGTTGACTTATGTAAGATATTTTAAGAGTTTGTTCTGAATGTTTTCTATGTAAAGCCAGGCTTCGAGTTTGATTGCAAAGTTGAGCTTGGAATGCTGTGGCATGCGGCATCACGAGCTGTTCACCGTGCCTCCTGAGAATAATGCTTCATATTGTTTTGCATGTTGATCCAATGCCCGTGATTTGCTTGTTAGGAAGATCATCCTCTTCTGTTGTTTCTGTGCTTAAGAAGTTCATCGTCTTATGTTTCATTCATAGCCTATATGACAAGTCGGGTAGGTGTAACATCCCAAATTTCCAATTTGGAATGTTATACATAGATCATCATTGCATATCATGTTTTGTTGCATTTTGACAAATCCTCGATAAATCCTAAGCAACTCAAGGACCCTCGGAGAGAGTTGGGGATTTTCTCAAATTTTTAAATTTGATTTTTCAAACGAGGATTGGGGTTTTAATTATTTTTCTCTCCGGAAAAATATTTCATGTTAAAATAAATGAGAGGAGAAAATATGACTTCTCCAAAACATTTGAAATACTGGAGGAAAAATGTTAAAATCATTATTTGGAATTTATTTGGATTTTATTTGCAATTTTCATTGCATTAAAAAATATGCATGTTTTCAGAATATTTATTTTGTTTTATAAAAATGTCCACCCTATTCTATATTTTCTAAATAGACGGGGAAAATTTATTTCATATTTTTCTGATTTTTATTTATTTTTCTACGCAATATTTTCCGCGGAACTTATTTAAAAAAAACTGCGCGACGCCCGACCGGGCCGAAGCCCAGCCGAGCGCCGGCCCGCCCGCGCTCTCCTCTTCCCGCACGACGCCGAGCCGCCGCCGGAGTCCGCCGCCCCGGCCGCCCC
>NC_057814.1:223060524-223088077 GCF_018294505.1 Triticum aestivum | reverse complement strand
CGCCCGCATCTCGCCCGCCGCCGCCGCCGCCGGGAGCCCCGGAGCCGCCGCCCCTCGTCGCCGCACCCCTCCCTGAGCCCCGAGCCCCGCCGCCAAGCCCCGCGCCCGCCGGAGCCCCTCGCCGGAGCCCGCCGGTCGAGGTACTGCCGCCGGCCGTTTTCCGTCGTTGCCAGTTTTCTGTAAAAAAACCCTTTTGTTTTAAAAAAAAACCCTTTTGTTTTAAAAAAAACCCTAGATCGGTTTTTTTCGGTTTTATTATTTTGCGAGCGTTCACCGAATCGTTCGTTTTAACGAACGCGTTCGTCGGTTTTTCTCTGTTAACGAACGTCCGTTATTTAACCGTTCGTCCGTTTTTCTTTTTCGTCGGATTTTTCTGCGATTATCTCAGATTCGATTTCTAATCGAATCTTCGATTCTGTTTAACTTCTCGCTCGTTTATCAGAATCAGGCGATTCAAGCGCCTAGAGTTTCATCTCGAAATTCTCTTTCCGATTAATCTACTCAAACAAGTTTTTGCTACAGTAAAATTTGACCTAGATCCAGATTAGCAAATGAAGTTTCTTTCTTTCGCCGTTTGACTTTCGTTGCTTCTTTCGAGTTGATTCTTTTTGCAAACCGGAGTTCTTAAGTTGAACTTTCTGGTTGGATCTTTCATTCGAGTTTTACCTGTGCATTAGATGAGTACTGATTGTATGCTTGTTTGTTTGCGGTAGAGTACCCGGAGTGTGCCGCTTGTTACTTCGACTCGCTAGGTTTTGCGGATCATCAGCAAGGCAAGTAACACTTTGATCATGCCCCGTTCATACCCAGTTTTATTTGCATTAGATCTATTTCCTCAAACACTTGCATGATTAGGATCTAATTAAATTGTGGGTATTTGGGAAGTAGTTGAGGTAGTACCTATTACCTGTTTCTATTCAAACCCTTGGGAGTTACTTCTACGTTGCTTTTATTATTGCCATGCTATGCTCGTAGACGTGGATTGGGTTTGAGTGATATTCTTGACAGATGTGAGTTGTTTATTAATGGTTCAACTTAAGGTGGCAACTAAAACTCACATCTGGGTGGATTGAGGCACCTGGAGAACCCAGTGTTGTCTGTTTGTATAAGGTCCGCCACCCAGGCTCAAAGGGATCATAAATTATTCATGCTAGAAACTTCCGTGTGCAGCCACAAGCTATTATGGGCTCTAGCATAGTTGAGTAGGTTACATGATCTCTTGAAGAGGTGGGCTAGCAGATGTAGGGGAAAGTAGGTGTAACTGTCCATCCAGAGTAAAGAGTGATTGTTTCTGAAAGACTGTGTCTCGGTCATCCGTTTCTCAAACATCATGCAGTGCGAGAATCAAGCGGAGGCGATCGAGTCTTGTGGGGAAAAGTGCACAAACCTCTGCAGAGTGTACAAACTGATCATGATTAGCCGTGTCCCCGGTTATGGACAACTTGAGTATCTAGTACCTGGATTATCATTTGAATCTCATCACCGTGATACTTATAATTAATTTTGTTGGGTTAATGATGATACTTAATTGGGATTGAGTTGGGGGTACCTTCTCAATGTTTCAACCACCATGATAGTTAAACAAAAATTTATTCCTTTGCAGTAGGATAAAATCGGCTTTTCGCAAAACTGTAACCATAGAGCCTTCCACCAGCCATATATGCATATAGTATAGCATTATTATTGTTCATTGCTCTCTATGCGTTACATTGCCAGCATATTCTATGTGCTGACCCGTTTTCGGGCTGCAACGTTTCATGTTGCAGACTTTTCAGACGACGAGTAAGGGCCTTAGGTCGTGGTCTTATACTCAGTGATGCCGCTGGAGTTCATGGACTCACTTATCTTCCAAGTCTTCCGCTGTTATCGTTATTAGATGGCCTTAAGCCATGATTATCATACTTAATCTCTTCGGAGATATTCGATGTAATAAGTGTGTGATTGCTACTCTGTTATAAATCCTCCATTTGTACTGTGCGTGTCAGCATTACTGATCCAGGGATGACACTGGTGCACAGCAGCACAGGCCATTTGAGGTCTGGTCGCTACAAAGTTGGTATCAGAGCACACGCTGACTATAGGACACGACCACTAAGCTTAAGCCCTAGAAAGCTTCTCTCTTCTCATTTCTGACCCCTCTCCACTTTCTACTCTTTTAGGAATGGCGAATGCAAGGAGCAAGTTCATGCAACTAGATGAAGACATGCCGTTTGGACGACACTTGAAGGAAGTCACCAAGTACTTGAACATAGGAATACCATGTGTCACCGGAACCTACAACGCCACATTACCTGAAGAGGAGAGCTGGAAGATTCAAGTTATCATTCCAGGAAGGACGTTTGTGCCAATTACTGAACCCATGAGTTTGGTTTTTGAAGCACCAACTTGGAGTTTAGGGAAGAGCATGGCCGCACACATCGCCATGGGACGCATTGGAGAAGTCTATCACCAGGAGCTTAAGGATACAATATACCAAATTTGTGGACGTCGAGACGCGCAATGGGAGATGATCAAGACCAAGAAGGATGGATAAATTGCAGCTTTCATCCAGGAGCAGAACCAACATATTCGACGCCAGGAGAATCAGATGTGCACGGACAAGGAAGAACTGAAGAAGGCATTCACGAAGATCAAGGAACTCCAAGAAGAACTCAAGGCTACACGCGAAGATTACTTGGAGGAAATCAACGCACTAGTCGGGAAGATTGACGACCTGGAGAATAAGATTGGAGCATTCGTGGGAAATCCAGTGCCAAAAGCAGAAGTCGACGAATGCACTTGTCCGGATAACTACATCATCATCGACGACACCGACTCGGAACCAAGTGAAGACGAATGGATTGATGAAGCTGGAGCAGACATCATGGAGTCTTCAACGGATCAGAATTTTTAGTAGACCACCATATCAGTAGTAGTTTTCCCCCATTTAGTAGTATAGTTCAAGCACTTTGTAACGCTAGCTAGATCGATCGTTTTGCCTTGTTTGGATTGATTGAGTGATATTGATTAAATTTGTCTCATGAGCATATGGGTAGTGTTTTCTCTCTAGACCTCATTCTATTCTTAACTCTCGTCTTTTCTAAACCTATCAGATGCCTCCGAGACGCGACACCGGATTTGTTTTCCCGCCAGAGATCACCCAGTTGATTCAGCAATAGAATGCCCTAATGCAAGTGTTAGTTCAGAACCAAGGCAACAACAACAAAAACAACAACAACAACAACAACAACCCACCGCCACCACCACCTGTTGACCACTTAGCCCGTTACTTAAGGCTAAACCCGCCGGTGTTTTCCAGTAGCACCGAGCCGATTGTAGCAGATGATTGGCTCCGCAAAGTTGGAAGGGAGTTGACCACTGCAGGATGCATAGATGCGGAAAGAGTGTGTTTTGCCGCACATCAGCTTGATGGACCCGCAGCATCATGGTGGGAGAATTATACAGCCACGCACCCTATTGACACTGTCACATGGGACCAGTTTCAGCAAGCTTTCCGTACAGCTCATGTTTCAGCAGGAGCTATGGCTATGAAGAAGCGTGAGTTTCGCAACCTACGCCAAGGAGGACGCACCGTAGGCCAGTATGTGGAGGATTTCAGTAAGTTAGCACGTTATGCACCAGATGACGTTGCTACAGATGCTGCCAAGCAGGAGAAATTCTTGGAAGGACTGAATGATGAACTGAGTATGCAGTTGATGGTAGCAACCTTCAACAACTACCAGGAGCTGGTAGATAGAACTCTCATGATTGAAGGGAAGCAACAGCAGATTGAAAACCGCAAGAGGAAGTATGGACAAGGGAAGTACAATTCTGGAGCCCAGCAGAAGCCCCGTTTTACCCCGAAGCCGGGAGGACAGTTTCAGCATACCCATGGAGGAGGTAGTTCGCACAATCATAATGGCTCCAAGAATGGTAATAGGATAAAATTGGCTTTTCGCAAAACTGTAACCATAGAGCCTTCCACTATCCATATATGCATATAGTATAGCATTATTATTGTTCATTGCTCTCTATGTGTTACATTGCCAGCATATTCTATGTGCTGACCCGTTTTCGGGCTGCAACGTTTCATGTTGCAGACTTTTCAGACGACGAGTAAGGGCCTTAGGTCGTGGTCTTATACTCAGTGATGCCGCTGGAGTTCATGGACTCACTTATCTTCCATGTCTTCCGCTGTTATCGTTATTAGATGGCCTGAAGCCATGATTATCATACTTAATCTCTTCGGAGATATTCGATGTAATAAGTGTGTGATTGCTACTCTGTTATAAATCCTCCATTTGTACTGTGCGTGTCAGCATTACTGATCCAGGGATGACACTGGTGCACAGCAGCACTGGCCATTTGAGGTCTGGTCGCTACAGTAGGTTAGACGTGAAACCATATGATCTTCCAACCAACTCATCATCTTAGGCCATGATTGGATCGTCGTTTTCCAACCAAAACCGCTTGTAAAACTGACGCTTGTAAATAAAAGCAGATGGTCTTGGGCGAAGCGCTTGGTTGGTCGATTTCGACTAGTAAAATATACACCGGTCTCTCAAATTCCACGCGTAACCCACCGGTTTTACTTACAGACCTAGGGCCCTCGGTTTCATTACGCCTGTATTTTACATGTTGTTTCCGATCACGAGTAGATTACACTTGTATCTTAATACAGGTGTGAAATAAACCAGAGCTCCCAAGCGCGGCCTTACCGTTTCATGCCGTCTCAGTCTCTCGAAGGTGCTCATATGTGTCCGATGATCCTGGCTTCCTGAATGAGCAGCGGGCGCTGTATCAGACCATCCGTAGGGCCCGCGAGGCCCTCTCCGTCGTCCTTCAAGTTGTTGCATTCGCCGTGGCGCCGAGCATTGTTAACATGGTCAATGAACATGAGGATTCAGGAGATGACTTTATTTTGACTGGATGACAGTATGGACCCACTAGGGCCATAGCCGTACGTACGCAAGTGCCTCCTTATTATGCACAACTATATTTCTTTTGCTTCCTCCTGGCTTCCTGATATCATGGTCCCACACCATTGTCAACCTATGTAGTCAATATAAACGAGAGAATTGCACAAGGTGCGGCCGACAGCTGGGACCAAGCAGCTCGAGCAGTATTTGTGTTTTTGAGGCATGAGCACTACAGAGTGTTTCTTGGCGATGTTTTCGTTGTTGTTCGGAGGAGAGCAGGGTATTAACTGGGCGGGCTGTGGCCCGTCTAGCCCAGGACAGATATCCAGCCCAGATATTAATTTTTTTAAGATGAAAATGGCTAGCCCAACTATACATTTTTTTGAGGAATACCCAGGCAAGGTCAACTTGTTATTCTCCGCCCCGCTGAGCTGCAAATCTTTCCTAGGAGGGATGCATTAGGCTTAACTGGAAAATGGGCTTTAAAAAATAATAAATGGGATGTAATTATAAAAACTGGGCAGTAACTATAAAAAAATGCACCAAGCACGAAATTAGTTTATAAAATATTATTTATGGATTTTGAAAATCTTAATTTTTAATTGTTGCGCGCGCAATGTTTCGTTAGATTTTTACGTAATACAAATTTATATTTAATTTGAGTGGAAATTTCGGGATAAAAATATTCCGGATCCCATCAAAATGTGGGAAATTTTATTGAATTCTGTCTTGAACGGTTGGTTGAAATTATTAATCGTTGTCCTAGCTAGAAAATGGGCAGTACTTTTAACAAACTGTAAATGGGCTGTAGTAAATTCCATTAGAATTCAAAAATGGGTTGTACATTCTTACAAATCGCAAATGGGCTATAAGTTCTCTGCCACACACTTGTGGGCCTACTAAGTTGACGCGTCCCCTAAAAAAAAGAAGTTGACGCGTATCCAAGGCTTTGTCAACTTATTATAGTCAACACACGGTTCTAGCAGCAGTGGCCATTGGATGTCCATCCAACGGATGCCGTGCTTCTTCTTCAATCTCGGATATTCTAGCTTCACCTGCCCGAAAAATGATTCCTCCCCCTGACATCTAGGGCGCACCATTTCGGAAGCTGACCTGTGGGCCTACTAAGTTAACGCGTACCAAGGGCTTTGTCAACTTAGTCTATGAACGATTCTAGCTGCAGTGACCGTACGATGTCCATCCAACGGCCATAGTGCTTCTTCAACCTCTGGTCTTCTTGCTCCAGCCGCCCAAAGTAGCGCCGGTCGTGCCGCCTGCTCCTGCCTCCCGTGGCCGGCTGTGCTGCCACGGAGGCCTCACCGCCCCCTACTACTCCCACTGCTGGCCAGGCCATCCCTCCACTCACCCACACCCCCTGTTATTTTGCGGCGACGACAACCTCACACCGCAGCCGAACTAGTGAACCCTCGTACTCCTCTTCGCGCGGGCTTCCACTGTCGCGTCTTCCCCGGCTCCGCGTCGTCCCCTTCCTAGGCCTCGCCGCTCGCCGTCGTCCACCGCCCTGGGGCTCTCGGCGCAGTGTGGTCAACGTGGTCAAGGAACGACTTCCATCGGAAGAGTACTGTACGTGGAGAGGCTGACAGCTGAGTCCACGGCAGCCGCAAGGAAGTGCCTCCTTATTACGCGGAAAATAATTATTCCTCTACCTGACAGCAGGGACCCACCGGACGGCCCACTGTATTTGGCGAAAAAACATTTCCCCCCTAACTCCTGGGACCCATCGGACGGGCCACCGTATTTCGTGAATAAAAAACGTTCCCCCCGCTGTCAGCTCGGACCCACTGGAAGTGCCTTCTTATTACGCACAAAAAATGAATACTCGCCCTGCTAGTTGGGACCCACCTTGGTGGGAGGCTGACTTGTGGGCCTACTAAGTTGACGGGGACGGAGTGCTTTGTCAACTTAGTCAATATGAACGATTCTAGCTCCAGTGACCGTACGATGTCCATCCAACGGCCGTAGTGCTTCTTCAACCTCTGGTCTTCTTGCTCCAGCCGCCCAAAGCAGCGCCGGTCGTGCCGCATGCTCCTGCCTCCCGTGGCCGGCTGTGCTGCCGCGGAGGCCTCACCGCCCCCTACTATTACCACCACTGGCCAGGCCCTGCGGCGACGGCAGCCTCACACCGCAGCCGAACCAGTGAACCCTCGTACTCCTCTCCGTGCGGGCTTCCACTGTCGCGTCTTCCCCGGCTCCGCGTCGTCCCCTGCCTAGGCCTTGCTGTCGTCCACCGCCCTGGTGCTCTCGGCGGCGCGTGGTCAACGTGGTCAAGGAACGACTTCCATCGGAAGAGTACTGTACGTGGAGAGGCTGACATCTGGGTCCACGGCGGCCGCAAGGAAGTGCCTCCTTTTTACGCGCAAAATAATTATTCCTCCACCTGACAGCAGGGACCCACCGGACGGGCCACCCTATTTCGCAAAAAAAATGTTTCCCCCTGACTGCTGGGACCCACCAGTTACATCTTCGCACGCAAGGAAGTGCGTCCGGGTAAAAAAACGATTCGCCCCCTGACTGCTGGGACCCACCAGCTACATCTTCGCAGGCAAGGAAGTGCCTGACAGTCGGGACCCACCTGGTCGAAGCGTACGTAGCGTTGTCATTCTGGTCGCGAACGTGTACGTACATACTGGTCGATGTAGAGGCGCGCACGTGTCGTAGTAGAGGCGCGCACGTAGCATGTACACATACGTATAGCGGCTAGTGTGCAAGAAAGAAAATACGGCCACGTACGTACATATGGGCAGGGTCTCGAACGCCTACTCACGCATATGTATGGCTAGGGCTCGTGTACATGGCTGGGTCGGAATGGAGAAACTGCATCGTCGTCGTGTTCATGGGGAGCCAACCGGCTGGGTTCGAACGGAATGCGTCGTCGTGTTCATCGGAGGGCTTGGACGGAACAGCCGATGGAAACAAGGCCTGGCGTACCGCAGAACAGAAGAAGCAACCTTGTGTTCGACTAGCCACGGTCGAAACGGGATCCTGTTCATCGGGAGGGGTCTGGCGTACCGCAAAGCGGAGGAAACGGACCTCCTACGGTCGAAATGGGGGTCCTGTTGATCGGGAGGGGTGTGGCGTACCGCAAAACGGAGGAAACGGACTTGTGTTGGAGCGCTACGGTTGAAACGGGGGTCCTGTTCATCGGGAGGGGTGTGGCGTACCGCAAAACCGGACTCCACGGGATACTGTTCATCTCCACCGTTGACCCCCTCCAGCCTTCACGGGCTACTGTTCATCCACCGTCGACCTCCTGCAGCCTCCACCTGCGACTGTTCATCCACGGGCTCCTGTTCATCCAGCCTCCACCGCGTGCTACTCCACCGGCTACTGTTCAACCAGCCCTCTCCACGGGCTCCTATTCAACCACCCCTCCACGGGCTACTGTTCATCCAGCCCTCCACCGTCTACTGTTCATCCTGCCCTCCACGGGGTGGTCCTATTCATCGAGCCCTCCACGGGGTCCTGTTCATCCAGCCCGAACCGGCTCGATCGATCGGGGTCCTGTTCATCCAAAGGCAACACCACGGGGTCCTGTTCATCCACCCCCACCGGGAACTGTTCATCCAAGCCCCCCAGCAATGCTCACTGTTCATCTAGAGGAAACACCACGCGGTCCTGTTCATCCACCCCCACTGGGAACTGTTCATCCAACCCCCCCCCAGCAACGCTCACTGTTCATCCAGAGGCAGCATCGATCGGCTTCAGTTAGCAGCAGTAGCGAAGGAATCACTCGATCAGGTTCAGTTAACAGCCATCGATCGATCGCTCGGGTTCAGTAATGCGTAGCCTGCAGTGCAAACGCTCGGGTTTAGTTAGAGCCCAACGCCTCGCTCGGGTTCAGTTAGAGCCCAACGCCTCGCACCCACGCGCGTGCGTGTATGAGAGAAACGCGCATCGCTCAGCCCCGACCACCCACCGTAACTGGGAACACCCCGATATTTTCCTCACCCTCGCTTCTACCACGGTTTTTTCCGTCATGGACGGCCCAAAGAATGTCATGCAGCTGCGTCTCTGGCCCGCCCAGGACGAAATGCCCATTTTTTGTCATGATTTTTTGTCATAGAAGTAGGACCCCACCACATATATGATGATACCATGTTTTGTCACAATTATTGTCATAGAAGTGTCATAAGTATGATAGAAAAAATTTTGTTCGGCCCAAAATGTCACGGATGTGTTTTTTTGTAGTGTTGATGCCAAAAGATGCAAAGTTGATAATGATAATGCAAAATACTTGCGGCACTGGCGTTTAGGTCATATTGTTGTAAAGCGCATGAATCATTTGATACTTGCGAACCATGCCTCATGGGCAAGATGACTTAAACTCTGTTCTCCGGAACAATGGAGCGAGCTAATGACTTATTGGAAGTAATACATACCGATGAATACGGTCCAATGAGTGTTGAGGCACGCGGCGAGTATCGTTACTTTCTAACCTTTATAGATGATTTATGTAGGTATGGGTATATGTACTTGATGAAACACAAGTCTGAAACATTTGAAAAGTTCAAAGAATTTCAGAGTGAAGTAGAGAATCATCGTAACAAGAAAATAAAGTTTCTATGATCTGATCGCGGAGGCGAATATTTGAGTTACGAGTTTGGCCTTCATTTAAGAAAATGTGGAATTGTTTCACAACTCACGCCACCTAGAACACCATGGCGTAATGGTGTGTCCGAACATCGTAACCATACTTTATTAGATATGGTGCATTCTATGATGTCACTTACCAATTTGCCTTTATCATTTTGGGGTTATGCATTAGAGACAGCCGCATTCATGTTATATAGGGCACCCTCTAAATCTGTTGAGATGACACCGTATGAACTGCAGTTTGGCAAGAAACCTAAGTTGTCGTTTCTTAAAAGTTTGGGGATGCAATGCTTATGTCAAAAAAGGCTTCAGCCTGATAAGCTCAAACCCAAAGTGGAGAAGTGCGTCTTCATAGGATACCTGAAAGAAACTATTGGGTATACCTTCTTGAAAGTGCTAGTCGACTAGAGGGGGGTGAATAGGCGATTTTTATGAAAGTCTTCAAAACACGAGGTTTTTGAATATAAACAGTAGAAATGAACCTATTGATATGCAGCGGAAGGTAGACTACACTAGACAAGCCATAGTCAAGTAAGCAATGAAATGAAAGCACGAAGACTATTAGCAGCTAGGTAGTATGGATTAGGATGGAAGACAGTATGAAGCCAAACAGTAAATAGTCTTCACTAAGTGAAGACAATCATATCAGATAGGCAGGCAATGACTTCACGAAGACAAACTGTAAAGTAAAAGGGAAGTGGAGGATAGAACCAGTTGCTTGGTGAAGCCAAGGATTTGGTAGACCAGTTCCAGTTGCTGTGACAACTGTACGTTTAGTTAGGGAGGCTGAGATTTAACTCAGAAGACCGTGTCTTCACCTTATTCCCCTTGAGCTAAGGACACCCAGTCCTCACCCAATCACTCTGGTAAGTCTTCAAGGTAGACTTCGAAACCTTCACACACTTCGTTCACCGGCGATCCACAATGGCTTTTGGATGCTCGGAATGCGACGCCTAACCGGCTGGAGGATACACAGTCCTCAGGTGTAACAAGTCTTCAGGTCATGCAGACAGAAAGACTTCAGTGATGCCTAACACTCTTTGGCTCTGGGTGTTTTGGGCTTTGTCCTCGCAAGGATCTCTCTCTCAAATGCTTTGGAGGTGGGTTGCTCTCAAACGACAAAAGTCGTGCACTAACTCTAAGCAGCCACCAATTTATGGTGTAGGGGGTGAGCTATTTATAGCCAGGAGGCAACCCGACATGATTTGTCTGAAATGACCCTGGGTCACTAACGAACTGACATGTGTCCAACGGTCGGATTTCAAACACACGCGGCAGCTTGAATTGGGATACAAGTAAAGCTGACTCATCCAGCTCTGGATAAGATTTGCTCTCATTGTCTTCGCTCGAAGACATAGGATTTTGGTTGAGCATCACTTCAGTCACTCTGACTTTGTTCACTTGGACCCCACTTAATAGTACGGTGGTTCCTATGACTCAATAAAGAAGAAAAGGAAACTACGAAACAACTATGTCTTCACACTCCATAGTCTTCACATGAATGTCTTCTCCATGTCATAATCTTCACTGTGAATGTCTTCACAAACCACCATTGTCTGCAATGTCTTCACACATTTTTAGGGGTCATCTCTGATAGGTAAACTGAATCACTAAGGGACTACTACCTGTGTTATCATGCAATTCTCACAAACACATTAGTCCCTCAACCAAGTTTGTCGTCAATACTCCAAAACCAACTAGGGGTGGCACTAGATGCGCTTACAATCTCCCCCTTTTTGGTGATTGATGACAAACTGGTTGAAGTTTTCAACGGGGATAAAAGTATGTGAAAGTTAAGGATTAAGACATTGTCTTCATAAGTAGCAAAAGGCTCCCCCTGAAGATGTGCATATAAGTAGTTTGCTTTTGCAAATGCACATGGCAGGTTTTACTTTGTGGAGATCCTCCTCAACTTACGAAGACAGGTCATCATGCATATATATAAGGATAATGAAGATAATGACATGCATAATGAGAAATGGGCATCTGTAGAATGACTTCATGTGGAATTTATCATCGCATCACAAAGTAGCAGCAAGAGTAGCAGACGACCATCAAGTTTAAGCGTTACAACTCAAAAGCCAAATGGTTTCAAAACAAGAGTTGTAAGAACTAGCAAAATAAAGCAACCACCCATATGGACCCGCTTGAAGACTATCAACTCATATGCTTCTCCCCCTTTTGTCGGTAATGACCAAAAAGGTTTGAAGACATAGAGTGTCTACTCATTCCCAGCTGGAGTAGAAGATGGAGCAGGGTCGTCGTTAGAGTTTGGTGGTGCAGACGGGCCTGACGCAGTATTATGATGTAGTGCAGCCAAAGTTGGTGAAGTGGCATCGTCTTCTTCATCGACGACTCTGGCAACAACAGTTGCAGCCGAAAATGAATGCTCAAAATCTTCAATTGAGGGAGTGCGACGCCAGCTTGCATTTTGAGGAGGCCTGGAGTCAAACTTGAAGTTCTCATTGAAGCCATCTTCGCGAAGATCTTCTTCAGGACATAGCATTGTGCGGCTCTTCCAGGACCGCCTACAGGCTTTATGTGCTACAAATGAGTTCTTGGTGGCCAAGTTGCGAATGCGATTGACATCCACCAAGAGACTCTGCATCTGACGCTTCAGCCAGTCATGATGCCTATCCTGCTTCTGATGTAAAGCCACCAGAAGCTCATGGTCGTTGAGGACACGAGGACGCTTCTGAGGCCTTTGAGCTATGGTGCTTGCAGTGGCTTCAGTATTGGCTCGGTGTGTTATGCGTAGGTTGCTAGGCAGAGGATATGCAGGAGTTGCAGCATTGGGCACATGAATCCCTTCAATGTGTTGCGTGAAGCTCTGGAATTCGACATTCTGAAGGTGGAGTGGCTTCTTGGCAGGCTCGGGGTAGATGGCTTCAATAGACATATCAACTTCAAGTAGAAAGACAACATGGTTGCACGCTGAAGGCTGATAGTCAATGGTGGAATGAAGCTTAATCAAGCACATCACCCATGGAGCATAGAATTTCAGACCAAACAGATCAATTCCAGAAGCAGCAAGTTGTCTGATGAAGAAATCCTGAGTGTTGAACCTGATGCCATTGATGATATAAGATACCAAAGTCTTCATGGCACCTTCAAGTCTGGCTTCAGAAGAATTTCCCTTGATAGGCCAGAGAGTACGCCTCAGAATATGGTATACTATGCGTGGCAAGTACTCAAGGTCCTTGACAAAGAACTCCTTTGGGTATTCAGCGTCTTGTGGCAATGGCTTCATCATGCTAAGCATTTCACTCACATTTGGCTCAGGCTTCTGAAAAATGCTCTGCAACTCATTTTGATGAAGCTGACAACCAGGTTTGTATAACTCACCTAGAGTGGGCAGGGAAGTAAGCTCGATGATATACTGAGCTTTGGCTTCGTGATGAACATCACCTGTCATCCACTCAAGGATCCAAGTCTTCGAATCCCTGTTGTAGCCTCAAATGTGTAGTGTGGCATAGAACTGCAGAAGAAGCTCTTCATTCCAGTGTTCCTTGTCAGTCACAAAGGGAAGAAGACCAACAGCCCGAAAGCAGTCAAGAGCCTCTTCAAGACATGGCAGCCCAGCCATAGCATCACAATCCAGATCCTTGTGTGGAAAGATCTGTGTTGGGGAACGTAGTAATTTTAAAAAAAATCCTACGCACACGCAAGACCATGGTGATGTATAGCAACGAGAGGGGAGAGTGTTGTCCACGTACCCTCGTAGACCGAAAGCGGAAGCGTTAGCACAACGCGGTTGATGTACTCGTACGTCTTCACGATCCGACCGATCCAAGTACCGAACGTACGGCACCTCCAAGTTCAGCACATGTTCAGCTCGATGACGTCCCGCGAACTCCGATCTAGCAGAGCTTCACGGGAGAGTTCCGTCAGCACGACAGCATGATGACGGTGATGATGTTGCTACCGATGCAGGGCTTCGCCTAAGCACCGCTACGATATGACTGAGGTGGAATATGGTGGAGGGGGGCACCGCACACGGCTGGAATAGATCAACATATCAACTTGTGTGTCTAGTAGTGCCCCCTGCCCCCGTATATAAAGGAGCAAGGGGGGAGTCCGGCCGGCCCTCTATGGCGCGCCAGGAGGAGGAGTCCTCCTCCTAGTAGGAGTAGGACTCCCCTCTTTCCTACTCCTACTAGGAGGGGGAAAGGAAGGGGGGAGAGGGAGAAGGAAAGGGGGGCGCCGACCCCCCTCTCCTAGTCCAATTCGGACCAAGGGGGAGGGGAGCACGGCCTGCCCTAGGCCAGCCCTCTCTCTCTCCACTAAGGCCCATAAGGCCCATTATTTCTCCAGGGGGGGTTCCGGTAACCCTCCGGCACTCCAGTTTTCTCCGAAACCACTCGGAACCTTTCCGATGTCCGAATATAGTCATCCAATATATCAATCTTTACGTCTCGACCATTTCGAGACTCCTCGTCATGTCCCCGATCTCATCCGGGACTCCGAACTACCTTCGGTACATCAAAACACAAAAACTCATAATACCGATCGTAACCGAACTTTAAGCGTGCGGACCCTACGGGTTCGAGAACTATGTAGACATGACCGAGACACGTCTCCGGTGAATAACCAATAGCGGAACCTGGATGCTCATATTGGCTCCTACATATTCTACGAAGATCTTTATCTGTCAAACCGCATAACAACATACGTTGTTCCCTTTGTCATCGGTATGTTACTTGCCCGAGATTCGTTCGTCGGTATCTCAATACCTAGTTCAATCTCGTTACCGGCAAGTCTCTTTACTCATTCTGTAATGCATCATCTTGTAACTAACTCATTAGTCACATTGCTTGCAAGGCTTATAGTGATGTGCATTACCGAGAGGGCCCAGAGATACCTCTCCGAAAATCGGAGAGACAAATCCTAATCTCAAAATACGCCAACTCAACAAGTACCTTCGGAGACACCTGTAGAGCACCTTTATAATCACCCAGTTACGTTGTGACGTTTGGTAGCACACAAAGTGTTCCTCCAGTAAACGGGAGTTGCATAATCTCATAGTTATAGGAACATGTATAAGTCATGAAGAAAGCAATAGCAACATACTAAACGATCAAGTGCTAAGCTAACGGAATGGGTCAAGTCAATCACATCATTCTGCTAATGATGTGATCCCGTTAATCAAATGACAACTCATGTCCATGGCCAGGAAACTCAACCATCTTCGATTAACGAGCTAGTCAAGTAGAGGCATACTAGTGACTGTAAGTGCATCTAGTTCCCCTTAGTGATTTTGGTGTATTGAAGACTTATAGGTTAAGGGACTAATGTGTTTGTGAGTGTACACAGATCTATAAGTCTATGAGGAGTTTGATAATTACAGGGAAAATCGACCCCTAAAAATGAAGTTCTTCGACTGAAGACTTTGGATTTCTGAAGACTTTGAAGGTGAAGAAATTGGTGTGACCTTGAAGACTTGGTATTCATTTGAGGAATATGAAGCGTGAAGACTTTTGTTTTCGTAGTTTCATTTTCTCTTTCTTGAGTCATAGGAAACACCGTACTGTTAAAGGGGGTCGAGGAAATACTAAGGAAAATTTTCCATGTGATGCTCAACTCAAAATCCTACACCTACCAATCCCTTCGAGTGAAGCCGTTGGAAATCTCATACAGTTCAGTCATATTCTTCAGTGACAGAGACGAAGTTCTTCTGGTCTCTGAGGAATTTGTTCTGACTGAGGAGTTAGGAATTCGCCAGTGCGATTGCCTACACAGTGAGGAACATGATAGCCCTGAGGAATTTGAACCTCAAATTTCCGACCGTTGCTGTGCTATGCGCCAGCTGTCCCAAAATATCTACCCACCTAACGGTCATATCATTGAAGGGCATTTATGTCTTATCATGCAGGCTGCTCCCTAGGCTATAAATAGCCGCCCCCTAGAACCACTAGCCGGTTGGCTGCTCCGAGAGAAACTGACACTTGTCATTTGAGAGCATCCCATCCTCCGAGGACTTTGAGCGAAAATCATCAAGTGAGGAAAAACCCCAAACCCAAACACCTACAAACCCAAAGTGATTGAGCATCACTGAAGAGATTGATCCTGCGTGGATCCGATGCTTGTTACCTTTGAAGACTGTGCTTCTTCCAGACGGTTAGGCGTCATGGTCTAGAGCATCCAAGAGGAAATTGTGGATCGCCGAGTGACCGAGTTTGTGAAGGTTTGGAAGTCACCTGAAGACTTACCACGAGTGATTGGACAAGGTCTGTGTGACCTTAGTTCAAGGAGAATACGGTGAGGACTGTGTGTCCGGGACTTTGATTCAAATGTTTACTACAAAATCTTCAAAGGTGTTTTTCTTCAAATCCTCACACACTAAACACCTCACATGTCATCTGCTCTTGACTCGTTTCTCTAAGCATCACTTTTCTTCAAGATTCCTCAATTGTGTGGATCTTCGATCTATACAACTCTCGAACCTAAGACAAAGAACGCTTAGTGAAATTCAAGACTCATCAGGTCAAATTCCTCAAACTTGTTCTTACTGAAAAACCTTCTGAGAACGCATATGACCTCTCCAAATTCCTCGCAACTATACTTTGTTCACAGGTACTCATGTCCGCTGCTGAATCACTAGGTTCTCATCAACTTAACTCATTTGCAGCGTTCCTTGAAGAAAAGTTGCATACTTCTTCAGAGAGTTCAATTGTTCAAATTCCTCAACTAAAGAAAATGGCTAATGAAAAGAGGCCACAGAAAGGAGGAAAGAGGCCTAAGGTCAATACTGCCTTTGAAATCCCTGAGGACATTTATGCTGGGTACTGCCTACCCCCTAAGGAAGATAAAAATCAGCGCAAGGTGCGCATTCAGAGGATAGAAAGGAGATGGGCAAAAGAGTGGAGGGAGTACAGGTATGTGACTCCAAAATACATGAAGAAATTCGCTGTTACTCCTCCATGCTCAAGACCTCCATTGGCACCTGGCCAAGAGGCAGATCCCACTAGCATCAAGCGCGGTGAGGATTTTCCTGAAGAATGGGCCAAGCGCCAGGCCAAGTTGGCCAAACAGGCAAAAGATGCAGTGAGGAAATTCAACGAAGATTCCACTGCTGCTGCTGGTGAGGCCTCTGTAAGGCCGAAGAAATCCATGGCAAAGAAGCCTGCACACAAGCCAAGTGCCTCTTCTTCAATGCCCTCACAGCCAATTTCCTCAAGCCGCTCCTGCTCCTCCAAAGTCCTCAGCTGCTCCGACAAAATCCTCAACACCTGTGCATCTTGCCACGTGCCAAAGGACTACAGGCATCTCCATTGCCTCGGGAGCTTCAGCTAGTTCCTCAGCTGCACCATATTCTTAAACAGGACCCTCTCTGCTGAAGACTAAGACCACTGCAGGACGAGGCTCTCGCCCAAGTCCTTAGAAGAAGCAGGTCGCCTTCCAAGTACCGTCTGAAGATGATGAAGCTGATGATGAAGAACTTGCTAAGATCATGAGAGACAGGCAAGTCAGGGCCGCTAGAGCCAAGGGCACAGAAGTGCCACTGCTTTTGGATCCAAAGCAGATCCTCGACTATATTGATCTCTGGCAGAAGGACCCAAACACTCCTATGCCTGATTTCAAGTTGACACCTGGCCAAAGTCACATGCTGACCCATTTCATCAGTGAAGAAAAATGGAAATATGAGAAGGGCACGCAACTCAAGAAAGCACAGTACAGGAAGGACAAGTTTCTGAAGAACAACATTGTCTCTATGACAACTGATGAACTCGTAAAGCTCCAGTCTGAAATCAAAGTCCTCGGCGATGATTACAACGCTTACTATGCTGATTGGAAAGGAGCCAAGGTCGGGTTCGTCAATCTGACGAAGACACTCACTTCAAGTGCCACTACCCATGTGCATATTGAAGTCACTCCGGCTGAAGCATCTGCTCAGCAAACTGAAGAACATGCCAGCACCGCTGATGACAATCAGGCTGCTAAAGATAATGTGAGTTCCAGGGCTGATGACTGCATTCCAGCCGCTGATGAAATTCCCAGGGCACCCACTTGTGGTGCGCCTGAAGAAAATGAAGAGGTCAGGGCAACTGCATCAGTTGTGCCTGAAGAAACTGCACCAAATTCCTCTGCTCCACCTGCGCCTACTCCAACTCCAACCCTTCCATCTGCATCAGATGTGAAGAAGACCAAGGCTGCAGAGCGTGCAGTAGTGAAGAAAAGGAAAGCATCAGCTTCTTCAGATTCTTCTGCTCCGAAGAAAATGAAGCCTATGACCAGCTCTTTTGCAAACCCGATTGATGCTGTTCCAATCTCAACCATGCCATCGAAGGACCTTGTTCCTTTTGATGAAGAATATGTGATCCCTAGCGGATCTGATGAAGAAACTCCTTCTGCTGCTACATCAGAGCAGATGGATGGAGAAATTGAAGTGGATGAAATCCCTTCAACCCCAGTTGTTTCCTCGCATGTGCCTCAGTTTACTGCTGAAGAGGCCGGCGTTGAAGAAATTGAAGATGAAGATGTGGACATTGGCTGTACCACACCTGTGATGAATGATGAATTTTGGGAAAGTCAGCACCCCAATTCTTCACTCTTCACTCGACTACAGCAAATTCCTCAGTCCCCAGTCACTACAGTTCAAATGGGATCTGATGAAGCTCATGAAGACATTCCAGCCGCTAGTGCTAAAGAAACTAAAAATGAAGAATTCAAGAACCAGGCTGCCACTGAAGAGGAACCAGAAATTCCTCAGACTGAAGAACCTGAGATTGCGATTCCTGAGGTTGTGATGCAACTCACTGACACTCCTCTGCCCAAACCAAAGGATCCATTCTCCAGGAAGCAAAAATTCAAGACTGATGCCTTCTCTGGCGAGCATGTATTCTTCACTGATTACAACCCTTATGACTCTGCTTGCATAAGGAAGAGGCATTTCTGGAAGGCCAGCCAGGCAAATTTCTATTCCTCAGTGTTGTTCAACAAAGACAAAGTCTTCGATCATGAGCACATTCCTCACGTGGACATGGAATCTCCGCCGTGCTTTGAGCCAGTCCTCAGTGTTCTTCACGACGCTGGACTGTCAAACTTCTGCACTAGCATCTGTGATTGGAATGATGAACTTATTCTTTAATTCTATGCAACGCTGCACATCACCGGAAATTCTGAAGATGTGAATTCATGGGTGCTGGACTAGATGTCTGAAAACACTCACTACAAGGCACCAGGTACTGAATTGCTTCGTGCCATACCTCTCAGTCTGCCCCTTGAAGGAGCTTGTTGCGTCTACAATGAACCTGAGCTAACCGATCACTACATGCAAGTGCTGATGAAGCCTTTGAAGCCAGGTCAGACCTCAAGAACAACATTCCTTGTGAAGGAATTGCTGTATGTGCCTCGGACTGTCTATCACATTCTGACGAAGACATTGAGTCCAATCAAGGGCCACGACTCAAATGAAGAAGAAGTCGTTGGCATCATGAAGAATCTGCTTTTCAATATCATTCATGGCATTGCCATCAACTTCCATGATTTCTTCATGAGGACTCTGGCTAATGTCGCCATGTCACCATTTGAGTTGAAGCCTTATGCACCTTGGATTATGAGATTCATCAGGACAAGGTCTTCACTCAACTATAAAGCTGATACACTGAACCATTGCAGCTACTTGCCCCCAATTGAAGTCCTCAAATGGACATTTTCCTCAGCTGATGAAAAGGGCAAGGCTACTGCTGTAATTGATGAAGGCATTCGTCCATTGGATGGACAATTTCGCAAGGCTACATCCTACTCCACCAATGATGACTCTGCCACCCATGACTCTGCCGCCAACGCACCTAAGAAAAATCCTCAAGGCACAGCACCCAGGGCTATGACTGACCGTGAGCTTCTCCTCAGTCTTCACCAGAAGGTTGATCGCAATCATAAATGGGTCAAGCGTCAGTTTGGTTCAATTCTTCACAACATGACTGCTACCCACAATGCAGTGAAGAAAAACCACTACTACCTTCATGAAATCCTCAACCGCACCTGGGCTGTTCTTTCTCAAGTCTATAGTGAAGAAGATCTGAAGACAATGGGTCTCAAGGATGATCTTGACTGGGCTGCTCCTCCTCCGAAGAAGTACAAGAAGGTCAAGGTTCCTTCCTTGGTGGCCAGCTCCTATTCTTCATCACGTGACACTGATGAACATGAAGATTTGGACGACACTGCGGCAGGCCCTACTCCAACGACCGACCCCAACAACGCTGACGCTCCTTCATCACCTTGATATTCTTCAGGGGCGTTAGTCCTCATTTTTGACCCTTTTGGTCATTTGATGACAAAGGGGGAGAAATTTGAGTTAGTCTTCAAGCGGGTCTATCTTAAATGGGCGTTTTTTTAAGTTGCAACTCTCGTTCTTTTGAAGACTTTGCTGGATCGAGTTGTAAACTTAAACTCTATGGTGACCTGATACTTTTGTTGTTTCTTCTGCATTCCTCGTTAATGTTATTGCACGCATGCTGAATTACATCAGTCACCATATTTCATCATGCATTTCAAATTCTTCATATATTATGTCAAATGCGTGTATGAATTACAAGATATAGGGGGAGATCTCCATGATTCAACTCTTCAAGTGTGCATTGCTTCAAAAGCAAATTCCTCACTATGCACATCTTCAAGGGGAGTTCTTCTATATCTTGCAACCAAATTCCTCAATATCAGTATTTACACTTCATATGTTTATCCCCGTTCAAAACTTAACCTATATTGTCATCAATCACCAAAAAGGGGGAGATTGTAAGTGCATCTAGTGCCCCTTAGTGATTTTGGTGTATTGAAGACTTATAGGTTAAGGGACTAATGCGTTTGTGAGTGTACACAGATCTATAAGTCTATGAGGAGTTTGATAATTACAGAGAAAGTTGACCCCTAAAAATGAAGTTCTTCGACTGAAGACTTTGGATTTCTGAAGACTTTCTGAAGACTTTGAAGGTGAAGAAATTGGTGTGACCTTGAAGACTTGGTATTCATTTGAGGAATATGTAGCGTGAAGACTTTTGTTTTCGTAGTTTCATTTTCTCTTTCTTGAGTCATAGGAAACACCGTACTGTTAAAGGGGGTCGAGGAAATACTAAGGAAAAATTTCCATGTGATGCTCAACTCAAAATCCTACACCTACCAATCCCTTCGAGTGAAGCCATTGGAAATCTCATACAGTTCAGTCATATTCTTCAGTGACAGAGACGAAGTTCTTCTGGTCTCTGAGGAATTTGTTCTGACTGAGGAGTTAGGAATTCGCCAGTGTGGATTGCCTACACAGTGAGGAACATGATAGCCCTGAGGAATTTGAACCTCAAATTTCCGACCGTTGTTGTGCTATGCGCCAGCTGTCCCAAAATATCTACCCACCGAACGGTCATATCATTGAAGGGCATTTATGTCTTATCATGCAGGCTGCTCCCTAGGCTATAAATAGCCGCCCCCTACAACCACTAGCTGGTTGGCTGCTCCAAGAGAAACTGACACTTGTCATTTGAGAGCATCCCATCCTCCGAGGACTTTGAGCGAAAATCATCAAGTGAGGAAAAACCCCAAACCCAAACACCTACAAACCCAAAGTGACTGAGCATCACTGAAGAGATTGATCCTGCGTGGATCCGACGCTTGTTACCTTTCAAGACTGTGCTTCTTCCAGACTGTAAGTGCATCTAGTGCCCCTTAGTGATTTTGGTGTATTGAAGACTTACAGGTTAAGGGACTAATGCGTTTGTGAGTGTACACAGATCTATAAGTCTATGAGGAGTTTGATAATTACAGAGAAAGTCGACCCCTAAAAATGAAGTTCTTCGACTAAAGACTTTGGATTTCTGAAGACTTTCTGAAGACTTTGAAGGTGAAGAAATTGGTGTGACCTTGAAGACTTGGTATTCATTTGAGGAATATGAAGCGTGAAGACTTTCGTTTTCGTAGTTTCATTTTCTCTTTCTTGAGTCATAGGAAACACCGTACTGTTAAAGGGGTCGAGAAAATACTAAGGAAAAGTTTCCATGTGATGCTCAACTCAAAATCCTACACCTACCAATCCCTTCGAGTGAGGCCATTGGAAATATCATACAGTTCAGTCATATTCTTTAGTGACAGAGATGAAGTTCTTCTGGTATCTGAGGAATTTGTTCTAACTGAGGAGTTAGGAATTCGCCAGTGCGGATTGCCTACACAGTGAGGAACATGATAGCCCTGAGGAATTTGAACCTCAAATTTCCGACCGTTGCTGTGCTATGCGCCAGCTGTCCCAAAATATCTACCCACCTAACGGTCATATCGTTGAAGGGCATTTATGTCTTATCATGCGGGCTGCTCCCTAGGCTATAAATAGCCGCCCCCTACAACCACTAGCTGGTTGGCTGCTCCGAGAGAAACTGACACTTGTCATTTGAGAGCATCCCATCCTCCGAGGACTTTGAGCGAAAATCATCAAGTGAGGAAAAACCCCAAACCCAAACACCTACAAACCCAAAGTGATTGAGCATCACTGAAGAGATTGATCCTGCGTGGATCCGACGCTTGTTACCTTTGAAGATTGTGCTTCTTCCAGACGGATAGGCGTCATGATCTAGAGCATCCAAGAGAAAAAGTGGATCGCCGAGTGACCGAGTTTGTGAAGGTTTGGAAGTCACCTGAAGACTTACCACGAGTGATTGGGCGAGGTCTGTGTGACCTTAGCTCAAGGAGAATACGGTGAGAACTAGGTGTCTTGGACTGTGTGTTCAGGACTGGGTGTTCGGGACTGTGTGACCTCAGGTTTAAATACCTAGCCGCTCCAACCAGATGTACACTAAGACAGCAGTTGGAACTGGTCTACCAAATCATTGTCTTCACCGAGCTTACTGGTTCTATTTCCTCAACTCTTTCATTTCCTCATAACTGTGTTGTGCACTTGTTCATATCTGTGTTTGAAGACTTTGACTGAAGACTTTCTCAATTTCCCCAGTTCAATTTCTTCAGTCTGTTTGTCTTCATCCTGTGCTATCCTGTGTTTACGCTTCTATACTCTGTGCTTGTCTTCATTTCATCATGATGACCATGCTTGTTTTCTGCTATGCATACTTTTGAGTACTTATTCCGCTGCAAGTAGTTCTTCACTAAGGAATTTCCTCACTGGCAAATTCCTCAGTGAAGAATTCATAAAAATCGCCTATTCATCCCCCCTCTAGTCGATATAACACACTTTCAATTGGTATCAGAGCAAGGTACTCCCTTGTTGTGTAATTTTGGTTTAACCGCCTGGAGTTTTAGTTATGTCGACCACAGGTATGAAGAAAGTGACATGTCCCATCTTTGACGGTCATGCTTATCCCAAGTGGAAGGCCATGATGAAGAAGCGCCTCATGGCGATGAACAGCAAACTGTGGACCGTCACTGAGATTGGTCTTACCGATCTGTGCAAGACGGCGGAAGCTGATGACATTTGCAAGTACACTCTTCTCAACCTCACGGCGAAGGGCGTCATCTGCTCCTGTCTGTCTCAAAATCAGTTCAGGAACGTTATGCATCTCGATCATGCGAAGCTTATCTGAGACCGTCTCTCTGATGTCTATGAAGGTCATCGAACCCGTCATGATCCTTGGTTTGAGGACTTCAAGGAATCTCTCAAATCAATGACATTCGAACCAGAATAATCATCCACCTCACCATGCCTTATGGCAGATGGTGAAAAGGTAACTGAATGCTATCTGTCTGAATCTAGTGATGATGAATCTAATGATGAATTAGGACCCAGTTATGTCAAGCTTGTTTCCCTTGCCGCTAAACAACAAAGAGCTTTGGAAAAGATTCAAAACATGCTTAGTAACAGCGATGATATGTTGGGTGAAGAAATGGATCAGTCAAAAGCTTTGGCTGAAAGTCGTCAGAGACTTCATACTAAGTATGACACCCTTCAAGATCAACATAACACTCTCTTATCTAATCATGAGAAGCTTTCCTATGAATTTCTTCAAAGAAAGCAAGATCTAGAGAAGCTAAAAGTGAGTTATGAAGATCTTCAGAAGGAGCGCGATTCATTACTTGCTCAACAAATCAGCGCTGCTTAGGAAGAATTTGTTCCTCCATGTTTGAAATGCATTGAACGTGAATCTGCTAATTCTTCACCTGAAAGTTCAAATGCTCCTAATGCTACAAATTCCTCAACTGTCTCTGCAATCATTAATTCCTCATCTGAGGACATTGCTAGTATCACTAACGATGCAGGGCTGAAGGAATTGTACATGACAGACATGTACAAAAGTCTCAAAGGGCATCAGACTCTTTGTGATGTGCTTAAAAAGCAGATCCTCAACAGAAACCCTAGGAAAGAGGGTATTGCCTTTGAGAGAAAACTCAATGCTGATGGTACATATTGGAAGCTTGAGCAGTACCCCAAAACCTCATGGGTTGCTGCAAAGGGACCTCCAGTTGATCCATCTAACTTATCTGGCTTTACATGTGAATCTCCTCATTCTTCTGATGAGTCATTTGACTCCAACTATAAACTGTTCAAAAATCAGAATGGTGAAGTATTTGCTAGAAATGTTGGCACTAACTGCGGGAACGGTTCTCCTATGAAGAAAATCTGGGTTCCCAAAAGATGCCTTGAAAGTCTTCAGGTGAATGTCCTCATGACGCCACCTGTGAGGAATAGGAACCCCAGATCAAATTCTTCATATGGACCAAATTCTTCATATGGATCCAAGTCCTCATACGGACCAAATTCCTCACATGGATCAAATTCCTCAAGAGGATCAAATTCCTCATATGAGCATCATCGTGCTAAGAACTCTGTTTCGCAGGGAGGAGCCAAGGGCTATGAATATGAGCATTCTTCTTCTAATCATTATGTTCAGAAGTCCTCGAAGAATTTCTCTGCTTATTCATATGCTTACCCTAACTTCTCTTATGTGAAACGAAACGGATTGGCTTCTATGCCACCTTTCTCATATGGAGCTCGCAGAGTGATGAACTCTTTGCCACCCCTTCAGATGTGGGTGGTGAAGAAAAAGAACTAATCTCTTCTGCAGGGTCAGGTCTCCAGACGTACTTGAATGTCTGAAGAATTAGCTGGAGACCTGAAGTTTGCCAGAAAGGACGCAGGCTAATCATGAAGAAATGAACTTTCATTTCTCATGTCCTCATACTGATTTATCTATTCTATTGCTTGATGAAATTGATCTGATGAATTGATGTCATATTCTTCACTGATGAAGTATGTGAAGCTCGTAAGCTGCACTAATTCATCTGCAGGATGATCAACCCAAAGCCACTGAGTGGGTCCTCGATAGTGGATGTACAAATCACATGACTAGTGACAAGAATCTATTGATTGATGCTCCCTTATCACCATCGCATCTGAAGCATATCATCTTCGCTGACAAAGGCAAAATTCAGGTATTGGGTCTAGGTAAGGTTGCGATCACAAAGGATCGACACATGGACAAAGTCATGCTTGTCGAGTCCTTAGGATACAACCTCATGTCTGTCTCAATGCTTTGTGATCTTGATATGGTAGTTGTCTTTGGCAAGTATTGTTGTGTTGTGGTTATGGAAGCTGACAATTCCAAAGTCTTTGAAGGCTTCAGGAGAGGAGACTTGTATATTGTTGATTTCTCTACAAGCCCGCAACCAGCCGTATGCCTACTTGCCAAAGCTTCAGAAGGATGGCTATGGCATCGACGACTTGGTCATGCAGGCATGAGGAATTTGCACACGCTTGCGAAGAAGAAGCATGTCATTGGCATTGAGAATGTCAAATTCCTCAAGGATCACCTATGTGGAGCTTGTGAAGCTGGAAAGATGACCAAGGCTAAGCATCCAGCGAAGACTATCATGACCACTACTCGACCATTCGAATTGCTTCACATGGACCTCTTTGGTCCTAACCATTACTCAGCTGTCACAAATGACGCATCTCTCTATGGGCTTGCTATTGTTGATGATTACTCTCGTTACACATGGGTACACATTGTTACTTACAAACATGAAGTGCAGGAAGTCTTTAAACGATTTTCCTCGAGGGCTTCAACCAACTTTGGTGTGAAGATCAAGCACATCAGAAGTGACAATGGAACTGAGTTCAAGAATTCTGGTCTTGATGAATATCTTGATGAACTTGGTATTACTCATGAGTTATCTGCTCCTTACACTCCTCAGCAAAATGGCGTCGTGGAGCGCAAGAACAGAACTCTTGTTGAGATGGCTCGCACTATGCTTGATGAGTACAAGACGCCTCGTCACTTCTGGATTGAGGCAATTTATACTGCGTGCCACATCATCAACAGGGTATATCTTCACAAATTTTTCAAGAAGACTGCCTATGAACTCCTCACTGACAAGAAACCCAATGTGAGTTATTTCAAAGTCTTCGGTGCTAAATGTTGGATTAGAGATCCTCATCACAATGCTAAATTTGCACCGAAAGCACATGAAGGTTTTATGCTTGGTTACGGAAAGGACTCGCACACCTACAGAGTCTTCAACACCGTTCTTCACAAGGTTGTTGAAACTGTAGATGTGCGGTTCGATGAAACTAATGGCTCGCAAAGAGAGCACCTACCCTCTGTGATAGATGAACCAGCACCTGAGGAAACTATCAAGTTCAAGGCTATTGAGGATGTCATTCCTACCGAAGAATCTGCTAAAGAATTCATTCCAGAACGTGAAGAACGTCGAGCTAATGCACCTGAAGAAATTGCTGAAGAAAATAGTGCTGAAGAAAATGCTGATCAAATTCCTCGACGACAACCTACTCATCCTCGCGTTGCAAAAGAAGTGCAAGTTGAGAAGATCATCGATGACATTGAAGCACCAGGTCCTCTCACACGCTCAAAAGCTTCACATTTATCTAACTTTTGTGGGCACTATGCTTTTGTCTCTATCTCAGAGCCCACTAAGGTAGATGAAGCATTTCTGGAGCCTGAGTGGATTCAGGCCATGCAAGAAGAATTACATCAGTTCGAGCTCAACAACGTTTGGGAACTGGTCAATCGTCCAGATCCTCGCAAACACAGTATCATTGGCACAAAGTGGATCTACCGCAACAAGCAAGATGAAAATGGCCTTGTGGTGAGGAATAAGGCACGGCTAGTAGCTCAAGGCTACACACAGGTTGAAGGAATTGATTTCGATGAAACTTTTGCACCTATTGCTAGATTTTAAGCTATTCGCATATTACTTGCTTATGCTAACCATCATGATATCACTTTATATCAAATGGATGTGAAAAGTGCATTCCTCAATGGTAAGCTTGAGGAAGAAGTATATGTTTCTCAACCCCCAGGTTTTGAAGATCCTAAGCATCCTGAGAAAGTCTTCAGACTAAATAAGGCCCTCTATGGCCTCAAGCAGGCCCCTCGGGCGTGGTATGATACTTTGAAGGAATTCCTCATGAAGAAAGGCTTCAAACCCGGTTCACTCGACCCTACTCTTTTCACTAAATCATATGATGATGAATTGTTTGTATGCCAAATATATGTTGATGACATCATCTTTGGCTGTACTGACCAACGTTATAGTGATGAATTTGCCTATATGATGAGTGAAGAATATCAAATGTCTATGATGGGAGAGTTGAAATTCTTCTTAGGTCTTCAAATTCGTCAACAGCGCAATGGAATATTCATATCTCAGGAGAAATACCTCAAGGATGTACTGAGGAAATTCGGCATGCAAGATTGCAAAGGCGTCAAAATTCCTATGCCCACAAATGGCCATCTGTGCACTGATGAAAATGGTATTGACTTCGATCAAAAGGTATACCGCTCCATGATTGGTTCTTTATTGTACTTATGTGCATCTAGGCCAGATATTATGCTTAGTGTTTGCATGTGTGCCCGATTTCAAGCTACACCGAAGGAATCACACCATAAGGCTGTGAAGCATATTCTTCGATATCTAGCTCACACACCAACACTAGGATTATGGTACCCCAAGGGCTCGGCTTTTGATCTCGTTGGATATCTTGACTCTGACTATGCTGGTGATCGTGTGGATCGCAAGTCAACATCCGGTACATGTCATTTCCTCGGACGATCTTTGGTCTGTTGGTCCTCGAAGAAACAGCACTGCGT